>NC_069502.1:868563585-868691085 GCF_027579735.1 Bombina bombina | reverse complement strand
CTATGGGGCAGGCGTGACAAGCCATAGATCTAGAAACAAATTCCGCAACAGTGGCTAAGCATTTTTACGAACATGTTGACAAATTTAGGTATTTTCGTTTCCAAGGTATTGAACAAGTGAAAATGAACTCCAGAGGTGGTGACAGGTATAAGGCTCTAAGTAAGAGAGAGATCTATTGGATCTATACTTTAAAAACCGGTTCCCCCCTGGGGATCAATAAAATAAGCGATATTAAACTGTTCATTGATGCCTAAAAATTAAATACATATTTTATGTTCCACTTATTTGTGTAAGTACAACACTAAGTTTACATTGCTATTTTGAAGACTAGGTAATAATGTAAATAATATGATGTTTTGAATTTAAATAATGGAACATTTTTATTTTACATTATATATTTAGTCCTAGTGACGTTATCAAGTATATTAATATGTTTCTAAATTTGTAGATATACAATTATATCTTATATAAGATCACGGTTCAATTCTGTCTTGTATAGTTGTTACATTGTAACACATTCCCGCATTTGCCCTGAAAGATTTTTGCTTGCATTTGACTTTTATACTGTGGTGGCTATTATAATGCGGGAGTCTGTTACTTTAAATGTAATGACAGTTGCACTATTTGTTTGCTGAAGGGTTCGCTATTCTGTACTTTGATTTATTACTCTTTTTAGAATTGGTGTTTTGTTTTAATGATCTTTTGTATGTATGTGACTATTCAGAATGAATTTGTATCAACTTTAGTGATAGTGAAAATTATCTTGTTTATAGATTGTTTAGACGTAGGTGAGAACTCTGTATGCCGATTGGCTACTCACCTTTGCTACCTGTGATTTAACAGCTGTCTGTAACACCTTTTCTCCCAGCTCTGATGAACCGCTTGCGAAGCGGGAAACTCGTCAGCGGGGTTTGTTTGCTGTGCCCGTTATGTTATACTCATTTTGAGATGTATTAAATACAATTTTACTTGCAAATCTCTCCTAGTCCTTCTTTACACCACTGTTGCGGAATTTGTTTCTTTTCTGTGACTTTTTAATTAGGGGTTTGGAGAGCCCCAGCAGCAGTGGAAGTATTTGCCTGCTAAACCGGTATTACGCTGGTACTCAGGAAGGCCCTGGATTGTAACACTCTGTGCATACTGATGTTCGGTGTTTAATGTGAAAACAGGACTGCTACAATTTCAGCAACTGAAGAATACGGGATCATTTTACACTGAGAGGGCGCAATCTGGGTGAGTCCTTACCTTTTCGTTATTTGTACTTGGAAAATCCATTGTATTATACAGGTGACGTCCGCATGAGTGGGACTCATTGATAGAGTCGGTTTCACCTATATGTACATTACGTATAATACTATCAGTTGTGTATACTGCATCAATGCTGAGAAGTCTTACTGTGTGATCAAGCCATAGATCTATGCAGGCCCGGCACTTGCATAAAGGCAAGCTGGGCAGTGTTTTAAAAAATAAAAAACAATGTTACATTTTATCAGTAGCGGAACTTCCAGGGTCCCAATTCCATGAATAAGGCCTGACGGCCGAAACGCATAAGACAGCTTGCTCCCTGCTGTAATTACGCTTTTTTATCTCATGTTTTTCCAATAAAAAATCTTTCTGATTTTTAATATGTGCTTTGAGTGACTCGCTGGATTTTTTTGCTTTTGGATTCCCAATTCCAAAGGTCGCATGAACCATTTGCGGCTACTGGACCCTGGAGATCCACCACTTAAGAGGGCCCAGCTGGCAGCAGCACCGTTTTCCAAACATTCCCTCTAAGGTGCCAGACCAGCAGTGTGCCGGTATAAGCTCCACCTCCTCCTCCACCATAATGTGCGCAGCGCTCTGTCACACACCCACCACCACTCATCCCTGCAAACAGATGATGACAGCAGGGCTGCAGCCTGGCCTGCGGTCTCCGTTGTGACAGAGGTAAATGAGCCTATTTTTGGATTGCCTGTCCTTAATGCCTGGCAATCGGCACGGGAGTGCGCGCATCATGTCACAGGGCATCACATGCTTTTGGTGCTTCACTGCTTGGCGTGTGGACCATCCATGAGTGACCATGCTGGCTAACAAGACGTCCAGCTTCCTTCATATCGGTCCACTAAACATCAGTTATACTTAACTCCATGCAGTAACCCCCACTACACACATCAGTTATACTTTACTCCAAATTGTATGGGGTAAAGTATAACTGATGTGTGTAGTGGGGGCTATTACTAAATGGGGTAAAGTATCACTGATGTGCATAGTGGAGGTTACTGTATGGGGTAAAGTATAACTGATGTGTGTAGTGGGGGTTACTATATGGGCTATACAGTAACCCCCACTACACACAAAAGTGATACTTAACCCCATACAGTAACCTCCACTACGCACATCAGTTATACTTTTCCCCATACAGTAACGCCCACTACACACATCAGTTATACTTTACCCCATGCAGTAACTCCCACTACACACATCAGTTATACTTTACTCAAAACTGTATGGGGTAAAGTATAACTGATGTGTGTAGTGGGGGTTACTGTATGGCGTACAGTATAACTAATGTGTGTAGTGGGGGTTACTGTATGGGGTAAAGTATCACTGATGTGTATAGTGGGGTTTACTGTATGGGGTAAAGTATAACTGATGTGTGTAGTGGGGGTTACTGTATGGGTCATACAGTAACCCCCACTACACACAAGTGATACTTTACCCCATACAGTAAACCCACTACACACATCAGTTATACTTTATCCCATAGTAACCCCCACTACACACATCAGTGATACTTTACCCCATATAGTAAAAAACCCCACTACACACATCAGTTTTCTGGTTAGAGCTTAGACTAGAGCATCTGTATTTCCTACATGTGATAGTCACCCTAGTTATTTATTACATGAGAAGATGGAAAGTGAATAGACATACTGACCGCGACGTTACCCACTCATGTATTCCTCCAAATAAAACTCCTATCTGCGGAATACTGCTACTTACTGCAATAACCACCTAATTAACTGGCCATGTGCAATGCCCCTGAAACCAATTAGCAACAATCTACTCAATTACCTCTGCTACAACCTCCCTAATTAATGACCTCCTTATCTTTTAAAAAACGTCTTAATTTATCTGCCAGTACACACAATCCTACCAGGAGGGGCAAAGTTTCCCAAACCTCAAAATGCCTATAAATACACCCCTCAGCACACCCACAATTCAGTTTAATGAATAGCCAAGTAGTGGGGTGATAAGAAAGGAGTAAAAAGCATCAACAAATGAATTTGGAATAAGTGTGCTTTATACAAAAAAATCACAACCACCATAAAAAGGGTGGGCCTCATGGACTCTTGCCAATATGAAAGAAATTAATTTATCAGGTAAGTTCTTACATAAATTATGTTTTCTTTCATGTAATTGGCAAGAGTCCATGAGCTAGTGACGTATGGGATAGCAATACCCAAGAAGTGGAACTCCACGCAAGAATCACTAGAGGGAGGGATAAAAATAAAAACAGCCATTTTCCGCTGAAAAAAATTAATCCACAACCCAAAACATAAGTTTAGTTTCATAAAAGAAAAGAAAAAACTTAAATCAGAAGCAGATGAATCAAACAGCTGCCTGAAGAACTTTTCTATCAAAAACTGCTTCCAAAGAAGCAAATTTAGTAAATGTATGCAAAGAAGACCAAGTTGCAGCTTTTCAAATCTGATCAACTGAAGCTTTATTCTTAAAAGCCCAGGAAGTGGAGACTGATCTAGTAGAATGAGCTGAAATTCTCTGAGACGGGGCTTGACCCGACTCCAAATAAGCTTGATGAATCAAAATCTTTAACCACAAAGCCAAGGAAACGGCAGAAGCCTTCTGACCTTTCCTGGAACCAGAAAAGCTAACAAATAGACTAGAAGTCGTCCTGAAAACTTTAGTAGATTCAACATAATATTTCAGAGCTCTCACCACATACAAAGAATGTAAAGATCTCTCCAAAGAATTCTTAGGATTAGGACACAAAGAAGGGACAACAATTTCTCTATTAATGTTGTTAGAATTCACAGCCTTAGGTAAGAATTTAAATGAAGTCTGCAAAACTGCCTTATCCTGATGAAAAATGAGAAAAGGAGATTCACAAGAGAGAGCATATAATTCAGAGACTCTTCTAGCAGAAGAGATGGCCAAAAGGAACAACACTTTCCAAGAAAGTAGTTTAATGTCCAAAGAATGCATAGGCTCAAAAGGAGGAGCCTGTAAAGCCTTCAAAACCAAATTAAGACTCCAAGGAGGAGAGATTTATTTAATGACAGGCTTGATACGAACCAAAGCCTGTACAAAACAGTGAATATCAGGAAGCTTAGCATTTTTTCTGTGGAATAAAACAGAAAGAGCAGAGATTTGTCCTTTCAAGGAACTTGCAGACAAACCTTTATCCAAACCATCCTGAAGAAACTGTAAAATTCTAGGAATTCTAAAAGAATGCCAGGAAAATTTATGAGAAAAACACCATGAAATGTAAGTCTTCCAAACTCGAGAATAAATCTTTCTAGAAACAGATTTACGAGCTTGTAACATAGTATTAATCATGGAGTCAGAAAAACCTCTATGACTAAGCACTAAGCGTTCAATTTCCATACCTTCAAATTTAATGATTTGAGATCCTGATGGAAAAACGGACCTTGAGATAGAAGGTCTGGCCTTAATATAAGTGGCCAAGGTTGGCAACTGGACATCCGGACAAGATCCGCATACCAAAACCTGTGAGGCCATGCTGGAGCCACCAGCAGCACAATAGATTGCTGCATGATGATTTTGGAGATCACTCTTGGAAGAAGAACTAGAGGCGGGAAAATATAAGCAGGATGATAACACCAAGGAAGTGTCAACGCATCCACTGCTTCCGCCTGAGGATCCCTGGACCTGGACAGCTACCTGGGAAGTTTCTTGTTTAGATGAGATGCCATCAGAGCTATTTCTGGACAACTTGAGAAAACACCTCTGGATGGAGAGACCACTCCCCTGGATGTAAAATCTGACGACTGAGATAATCTGCTTCCCAATTGTCTATACCTTCAATATGAACTGCAGAAATTAGACAGGAGCTGGATTCTGCCCAAACAAGTATCCGAGATACTTCTTTCATAGCTTGAGGACTGAGAGTCCCACCCTGACGATTGACATAAGCCACAGTTGTGATATTGTCTGTCTGAAAACAAAATGAATGGTTCTCTTTTCAACAGAGGCCAACACTAAAGAGCCCTGAGAATCGCACTGAGTTCAAAAATATTTATTGGTAATCTCACCTCTTGAGATTTCCAAACCCTTTGTGCTGTCAGAGATCCCCAAACAGCCCCCCAACCTGAAAGACTTGAATCTGTTGTGATCACAGTCCAGGTTGGACGAACTAAAGAGGCCCCTAGAATCATACGATGGTGATCTAACCACCAAGACAGAGAGAGTCGAACACTGGGATTTAAGAATAATTGTGATATCCTTGTATAATCCCTGCACCATTGGTTCAGCATACAAAGCTGGAGAGGTGTCATATGAAAACAAGCAAAGGGGATTGCGTACAATGCTGCAGTCATGAGACCTAAAACTTCCATGCACATAGCCACTGAAGGGAATGATTTAGACTGAAGATTCCGACAAGCTGAAACCAATTTTAATCGTCCCTTGTCTGTTAGGGACAGAGTCATGGACACGGAATCTATCTGGAAGCCTAAAAAGGTTACCCTTGTCTGAGGAATCAAAAAACTTTTTGGTAAATTGATCCTCCATCCAGGTCTTTGAAGAAACAACACTAGTTGATTCGTGTGAGATTCTGCAGAACGTAAAGATTGAGCAAGTACCAAGATATCGTCCAAATAAGGAAACACTGCAATACCCCACTCTCTGATTACAGAGAGTAGGGCACCGAGAACCTTTGAAAAGATTCTTGGAGCTGTCGCTAGGCCAAAAGGAAGAGAAACAAATTGGTAATGCTTGTCTAGAAAAGAGAATCTCTGGAACTGATAGTGATCTGGATGAATCGGAATATGAAGATACGCACCCTGTAAGTCTATTGTGGACATATAATGCCCTTGCTGAACAAAAGGCAGAATAGTCCTTATAGTCACCATTTTGGAAGTTAGTACTCTTACATATTGATTCAAAATCTTTAGATCCAAAACTGGTCTGAATGAATTTTCTTTCTTTGTGACAATGAATAGATTTGAATAAAACCCAAGACCCTGTTCCTTGAACGGAACTGGCATGATTACCCCTGATAACTCCAGGTCTGAAACACACTTCAGGAAAGCCTGAGCTTTTACTGGGTTTGTTGGAATGCGTGAGAGAAAAAATCTTCTCACAGGTGGTCTTACTCTGAATCCTATTCTGTACCCCTGAGAGACAATACTCTGAATCCATTGATTTTGGACCAAATTGATGCAAACATCTTTGAAAAATCTTAATCTGACCCCCACCAGCTGAGCTGGAATGTGGGTCGCATCTTCATGCTGACTTGGGGGCTGGCTTTGATCTCTTAAATGGCTTGGATTTATTCCAATTTGTAGAAGGCTTCCAATTAGAAACAGATTCCTTGGCGTAAGGATTAGATTTCTGTTCCTTATTTTGTAGAAAGGAACGAAAACGGTTAGAAGCTTTAGATTTACCCTTAGGTCTTTTATCCTGAGGCAAAACAACTCCCTTCCCCCCAGTGACAGTTGAGATTATTGAATCCAACTGAGAACCAAATAACTTATTACCTTGGAAAGAAAGAGATAACAATCTAGACATAGAAGTCATGTCAGTATTCCAAGATTTAAGCCACAAAGCTCTTCTAGCTAAAATAGCTAAAGACATAGATTTAACAACAATTTTGATGATATCAAAAATAGCATCACAGATAAAATGATTAGCATGTTGAAGAAAGCGAACAATGCTAGACAAATCAGAATCCAATTCTTGTTGCGCTAAATGTTCCAACCAAAAAGTTGATGCAGCTGCAACATCAGCCAAAGAAATTGCAGGCCTGAGCAGATGACCAGCATATAAATAGGAAACTTGAATCTTATCTAAGGAAAGCCTATCTAAAGGATCTTTAAAAGAAGTACTATCTTCCATAGGAATAGTAGTACGTTTAGCAAGAGTAGAAATAGCCCCATCAACTTTGGGGATCTTTTCCCAAGACACTAAAGAAACTGCTGGCAAAGGGTACAATTTTTTAAACCTTGAAGAAGGAATTAAAGAAGTACCAGGCCTATTCCATTCCTTAGAAATCATATCAGAAATAGCATCAGGAACTGGAAAAACCTCTGGAATAACCACAGGAGGTTTATAAACAGAATTTAAACGTTTATTAGTTTTAATATCAAGAGGACTAGTTTCCTCCATATCCAATGTAATCAACACTTCCTTTAACAAAGAACGAATATACTCCATTTTAAACAAATAAGAAGATTTGTCAGTGTCAATATCTGAGGCAGGATCTTCTGAACCAGATAGATCCTCATCAGAGAAGGATAATTCAGAACGTTGTCGGTCATTTGAAATTTCATCAACTTTATGAGAAGTTTTAAAAACAGAATTTATGCTTACCTGATAAATTACTTTCTCCAACGGTGTGTCCGGTCCACGGCGTCATCCTTACTTGTGGGATATTCTCTTCCCCAACAGGAAATGGCAAAGAGCCCAGCAAAGCTGGTCACATGATCCCTCCTAGGCTCCGCCTACCCCAGTCATTCGACCGACGTACAGGAGGAAATATGCATAGGAGAAACCATATGATACCGTGGTGACTGTAGTTAGAGAAAATAATTCATCAGACCTGATTAAAAAAACCAGGGCGGGCCGTGGACCGGACACACCGTTGGAGAAAGTAATTTATCAGGTAAGCATAAATTCTGTTTTCTCCAACATAGGTGTGTCCGGTCCACGGCGTCATCCTTACTTGTGGGAACCAATACCAAAGCTTTAGGACACGGATGAAGGGAGGGAGCAAATCAGGTCACCTAAATGGAAGGCACCACGGCTTGCAAAACCTTTCTCCCAAAAATAGCCTCCGAAGAAGCAAAAGTATCAAATTTGTAAAATTTGGCAAAAGTGTGCAGTGAAGACCAAGTCGCTGCCTTACATATCTGGTCAACAGAAGCCTCGTTCTTGAAGGCCCATGTGGAAGCCACAGCCCTAGTGGAGTGAGCTGTGATTCTTTCAGGAGGCTGCCGTCCGGCAGTCTCATAAGCCAATCGGATAATGCTTTTAAGCCAAAAAGAAAGAGAGGTAGAAGTTGCTTTTTGACCTCTCCTTTTACCAGAATAAACAACAAACAAAGAAGATGTTTGTCTGAAGTCTTTAGTAGCCTCTAAATAGAATTTTAGAGCACGGACTACGTCCAAATTGTGTAACAAACGTTCCTTCTTTGAAACTGGATTCGGACACAAAGAATGTACAACTATCTCCTGGTTAATATTTTTGTTGGAAACAACTTTCGGAAGAAAACCAGGCTTAGTATGCAAAACCACCTTATCTGCATGGAACACCAGATAGGGCGGAGAACACTGCAGAGCAGATAACTCTGAAACTCTTCTAGCAGAAGAGATTGCAACCAAAAACAAAACTTTCCAAGATAATAACTTAATATCTACGGAATGTAAGGGTTCAAACGGAACCCCTTGAAGAACTGAAAGAACTAGATTTAGACTCCAGGGAGGAGTCAAAGGTCTGTAAACAGGCTTGATTCTAACCAGAGCCTGAACAAACGCTTGAACGTCTGGCACAGCTGCCAGCCTTTTGTGAAGTAAAACAGATAAAGCAGAGATCTGTCCCTTCAGAGAACTTGCAGATAATCCTTTCTCCAAACCTTCTTGTAGAAAGGATAGAATCTTAGGAATTTTTATCTTGTTCCATGGGAATCCTTTAGATTCACACCAACAGATATATTTTTTCCATATTTTATGGTAAATTTTTCTAGTTACAGGCTTTCTGGCCTGAATCAGAGTATCTATTACAGAATCTGAAAACCCACGCTTTGATAAAATCAAGCGTTCAATCTCCAAGCCGTCAGTTGGAGGGAAACCAGATTCGGATGTTCGAATGGACCTTGAACAAGAAGGTCCTGTCTCAAAGGTAGCTTCCATGGTGGAGCCGATGACATATTCACCAGGTCTGCATACCAAGTCCTGCATGGCCACGCAGGAGCTATCAAGATCACCGAAGCCCTCTCCTGATTGATCCTGGCTACCAGCCTGGGAATGAGAGGAAACGGTGGGAATACATAAGCCAGGTTGAAGGTCCAAGGTGCTACTAGTGCATCTACTAGAGTCGCCTTGGGATCCCTGGATCTGGACCCGTAGCAAGGAACCTTGAAGTTCTGACGAGAGGCCATCAGATCCATGTCTGGAATGCCCCATAATTGAGTTATTTGGGCAAAGATTTCCGGATGGAGTTCCCACTCCCCCGGATGGAATGTCTGACGACTCAGAAAATCCGCTTCCCAATTTTCCACTCCTGGGATGTGGATTGCAGATAAGTGGCAGGAGTGATCCTCCGCCCATTGAATTATCTTGGTCACTTCCTCCATCGCCAGGGAACTTCTTGTTCCCCCCTGATGGTTGATATATGCAACAGTCGTCATGTTGTCTGATTGAAACCTTATGAATTTGGCATTTGCTAGTTGAGGCCAAGCCTTGAGAGCATTGAATATCGCTCTCAGTTCCAGAATGTTTATCGGGAGAAGAGATTCTTCCCGAGACCATAGACCCTGAGCATTCAGGGGTTCCCAGACCGCGCCCCAGCCCACCAGACTGGCGTCGGTCCTGACAATGACCCACTCTGGTCTGCGGAAGCTCATTCCCTGTGACAGGTTGTCCAGGATCAGCCACCAACGGAGTGAATCTCTGGTCTTTTGATCTACTTGAATCGTCGGAGACAAATCTGTATAATCCCCATTCCACTGTCTGAGCATGCACAGTTGTAATGGTCTTAGATGAATTCGTGCAAAAGGAACTATGTCCATTGCTGCAACCATCAATCCTATTACTTCCATGCACTGCGCTATGGAAGGACGAAGAACAGAATGAATTACTTGACAGGAGCTTAGAATTTTTGATTTTCTGACCTCTGTCAGAAAAATCCTCATTTCTAAGGAATCTATTATTGTTCCCAAGAAGGGAACTCTTGTTGACGGGGACAGAGAACTTTTTTCCTTGTTCACTTTCCATCCGTGAGATCTGAGAAAGGCTAGGACGATGTCCGTATGAGCCTTTGCTTTTGACAGAGACGACGCTTGAATCAGGATGTCGTCCAAGTAAGGTACTACTGCAATGCCCCTTGGCCTTAGAACCGCTAGAAGGGACCCTAGTACCTTTGTGAAAATTCTCGGAGCAGTGGCTAATCCGAATGGAAGTGCCACAAACTGGTAATGCTTGTCCAGAAAAGCGAACCTTAGGAACTGATGATGTTCCTTGTGGATAGGAATATGTAGGTACGCATCCTTTAAATCCACCGTGGTCATAAATTGACCTTCCTGGATGGTGGGAAGGATCGTTCGAATGGTTTCCATTTTGAACGATGGAACCCTGAGAAATTTGTTTAGGATCTTGAGATCTAAAATTGGTCTGAATGTTCCCTCTTTTTTTGGGAACTATGAACAGGTTGGAGTAAAACCCCATCCCTTGTTCTCCTATTGGAACTGGATGAATTACTCCCATCTTTAACAGGTCTTCTACACAATGTAAGAATGCCTGTCCTTTTATTTGGTTTGAAGATAATTGAGACCTGTGGAACCTTCCCCTTGGGGGTAGTTCCTTGAATTCTAGGAGATAACCTTGAGAAACTATTTCTAGTGCCCAAGGATCCTGAACATCTCTTGCCCAAGCCTGAGCAAAGAGAGAAAGTCTGCCCCCCACCAGATCCGGTCCCGGATCGGGGGCCATCCCTTCATGCTGTTTTGGTAGCAGTGGCAGGCTTCTTGGCCTGCTTACCCTTGTTCCAGCCTTGCATCAGTCTCCAGGCTGGTTTGGGTTGTGAAGTATTACCCTCTTGCTTAGAGGATGTAGAATTAGAGGCTGGTCCGTTTCTGCGAAAGGGACGAAAATTAGGCTTATTTTTAGCCTTAAAAGACCTATCCTGAGGGAGGGCGTGGCCCTTTCCCCCGGTGATGTCTGAAATAATCTCTTTCAAATCAGGACCAAACAGTGTTTTACCCTTGAAAGGGATGTTAAGCAATTTTGTCTTGGAAGACACATCCGCTGACCAAGACTTTAGCCAAAGCGCTCTGCGCGCCACGATAGCAAACCCTGAATTTTTCGCCGCTAATCTAGCTAATTGCAAAGCGGCATCTAAAATAAAAGAGTTAGCCAATTTAAGTGCTTGAACTCTGTCCATAACCTCCTCATACGAAGATTCTTTATTGAGCGACTTTTCTAGTTCTTCGAACCAGAAACACGCTGCCGTAGTGACAGGAACAATGCATGAAATTGGTTGTAGAAGGTAACCTTGCTGAACAAACATCTTTTTAAGCAAACCCTCTAATTTTTTATCCATAGGATCTTTGAAAGCACAACTATCTTCTATAGGGATAGTAGTGCGTTTGTTTAGAGTAGAAACCGCCCCCTCGACCTTGGGGACTGTCTGCCATAAGTCCTTTCTGGGGTCGACTATAGGAAATAATTTTTTAAATATAGGGGGAGGAACAAAAGGTATGCCGGGCCTTTCCCACTCCTTATTTACTATGTCCGCCACCCGCTTGGGTATAGGAAAAGCATCGGGGGGCACCGGAACCTCTAGGAACTTGTCCATCTTACATAATTTCTCTGGAATGACCAAATTGTCACAATCATCCAGAGTAGATAATACCTCCTTAAGCAGTGTGCGGAGATGTTCTAATTTAAATTTAAATGTTACAACATCAGGTTCAGCTTGTTGAGAAATTTTTCCTGAATCTGAAATTTCTCCCTCAGACAAAACCTCCCTCCTGGCCCCTTCAGATTGGTGTGAGGGTATGTCAGAACAGTTATCATCAGCGTCCTCTTGCTCTTCAGTGTTTAAAACAGAGCAATCGCGCTTTCTCTGATAAGTAGGCATTTTGGATAAAATGTTTGCAATAGAATTATCCATTACAGCCGTTAATTGTTGCATGGTAATAAGTATTGGCGCACTAGATGTACTAGGGGCCTCTTGTGTGGGCAAAACCGGTGTAGACACAGAAGGGGATGATGCAGTATCATGCTTACTCCCCTCATTTGAGGAATCATCTTGGGCAATATCATTATCTGTGGCATCATTGTCCCTACTTTGTTTGGACACTATGGCACAATCATCACATAAATTTAAATGGGGAGAAACCTTGGTTTTCATACATATAGAACATCGCTTATCTGATGGTTCAGACATGTTAAACAGGCTTAAACTTGTCAACAAAGCACAAAAAACGTTTTAAAATAAAACCGTTACTGTCACTTTAAATTTTAAACTGAACACACTTTATTACTGAATATGTGAAAAAGTATGAAGGAATTGTTCAAAATTCACCACAGTGTCTTAAAGCCTTAAAAGTATTGCACACCAAATTTGAAAGCTTTAACCCTTAAAATAACGGAACCGGAGCCGTTTTTACATTTAACCCCTATACAGTCCCAGGAATCTGCTTTGCTGAGACCCAACCAAGCCCAGAGGGGAATACGATACCAAATGACGCCTTCTATAAGCTTTTTCAGTGGTTCTTAGCTCCTCACACATGCATCTGCATGCCCTGCTCTCCAAAAACAACTGCGCATTAGTGGCGCGAAAATGAGGCTCTGCCTATGACTAGAAAAGGCCCCCATCTGAAAAAGGTGTCCAATACAGTGCCTGCCGTTTTTTTAAAACAATCCCCAAGATTATAATAACTATTTAGAGTTATAATCTGCAAAATATGCTTAGCAAAGTAATTGTTTTTAGCCCAGAAAAATGTCTACCAGTTTTTTAAGCCCTTATGAAGCCCTTTATTCTTTTACTTAATCTAAGAAAATGGCTTACCGGTCCCCATAGGGGAAATGACATCCTTCCAGCATTACATAGTCTTGTTAGAAATGTGGCCAGTCATACCTCAAGCAGAAAAGTCTGCCAACTGTTTCCCCCAACTGAAGTTACTTCATCTCAACAGTCCTGTGTGGAAACAGCCATCGATTTTAGTAACGTTTGCTAAAATCATCTTCCTCTTACAAACAGAAATCTTCATCTCTTTTCTGTTTCAGAGTAAATAGTACATACCAGCACTATTTTAAAATAACAAACACTTGATTGAAGGATAAAAACTACATTTAAACACCAAAAAACTCTTAACCATCTCCGTGGAGATGTTGCCTGTGCAACGGCAAAGAGAATGACTGGGGTAGGCGGAGCCTAGGAGGGATCATGTGACCAGCTTTGCTGGGCTCTTTGCCATTTCCTGTTGGGGAAGAGAATATCCCACAAGTAAGGATGACGCCGTGGACCGGACACACCTATGTTGGAGAAAGACCTTTTACGTTTATTAGAAGGTGGAATGGCAGACAAAGCCTTCTGTATAGAATCAGAAATAAAATCTATATCTTGTGCATTAGATGTTGAAGGAACAGCAACAGGTAATGAACTGCTACTGATGGATACATTTTCTGCATGTAAAAGTTTATCATGACAACTATTACAAACCACAGCTGGCGATATAACCTCCACAAGTTTACAACAAATGCACTTAGCTTTGGTAGAACCGTTATCCGGCAGCAAAGTTCCAACAGTGATTTCTGAGACAGGACCAGATTGAGACATCTTGCAAATGTAAGAGAAAAAAACAACATATAAAGCAAAATGATCAATTTCCTTATATGTCAGTTTCAGTAATGGGAAAAAAATGCAAACAGCATAGCCCTCTGACATAGAGAAAAGGCAAGAGGCATATAGGAATGGGGTCTCAAATAATGAAAATATTTGGTGCCAATTATGACGCACGGCACAAACAGAAAAATATTTTTTGCCGCCAAAAACGTCCGGAAATGACACACTCGCGTCACAGAAGATGCAACCTTGTGAAGTACTCGGCATCAACTAAGATGCCGGAAATGACGAAACTGCGTCAACAAATGAAACTTTGCACCAAGAATGACGCAATAAACTTAATTGGCATTTTGCGCCCTCGCGAGTTTAATTCTCCCGCAAATTTAAAAGATGGTCAATTTGAAAAAGACTACACCCCAGGTAAGAAATAAATTTTTCCTAAAAAAACATTTCCCAGATATGAAACTGACAGTCTGCAAAAGGAAATATACTGAAAACCTGAATCATGGCAAATATAAGTACAATACATATATTTAGAACTTTATAAAATACATAAAGTGCCAAACCATAGCTGATAGTGACTGAAGTAATGAAAAACATAATTTATGCTTACCTGTGGTATATCCAGTCCACGGATCATCCATTACTTGTGGGATATTCTCCTTCCCAACAGGAAGTTGCAAGAGGATCACCCACAGCAGAGCTGCTATATAGCTCCTCCCCTAACTGCCATATCCAGTCATTCGACCGAAAACAAGCAGAGAAAGGAGAAACCATAGGGTGCAGTGGTGACTGAAGTTTAAAATAAAAAAAAAAAAAAAAAAAAAATACCTGCCTTAAAATGACAGGGCGGGCTGTGGACTGGATACACCACAAGAGAAATAAATTTATCAGGTAAGCATAAATTATGTTCTCTTTTAAGGTGTATCCAGTCCACGGATCATCCATTACTTGTGGGATACCAATACCAAAGCTAAAGTACACGGATGAAGGGAGGGACAAGGCAGGTACTTAAACGGAAGGTACCACTGCCTGTAAAACCTTTCTCCCAAAAATAGCCTCAGAAGAAGCAAAAGTATCAAATTTATAGAATTTTGAAAAAGTATGAAGCGAAGACCAAGTCGCCGCCTTGCAAATCTGTTCAACAGAAGCCTCATTTTTAAAGGCCCATGTGGAAGCCACAGCTCTAGTAGAATGAGCTGTAATCCTTTCAGGAGGCTGCTGGCCAGCAGTCTCATAAGCTAAGCGGATTATACTTCTTAGCCAAAACAAAAGAGAGGTTGCCGAAGCCCTTTGGCCTCTCCTCTGTCCAGAGTAGACAACAAACAAAGCAGATGTTTGACGAAAATCCGTAGTAGCTTGTAAATAATACTTTAAAGCACGAACCACGTCAAGATTGTGTAATAGACGTTCCTTGTTTGAAGAAGGATTAGGACACAATGATGGAACAACAATCTCCTGATTGATATTCTTATTGGATACCACCTTAGGTAAAAACCCAGGTTTGGTACGCAGAACTACCTTATCTTCATGGAAGATCAGATAAGGAGAATCACATTGTAAGGCAGATAACTCGGAAACTCTACGAGCCGAGGAAATAGCTACCAAAAAAACATAATTTATGCTTACCTGATAAATGTATTTCTCTTGTAGTGTATCCAGTCCACGGATCATCCATTACTTATGGGATATTCTCCTTCCCAACAGGAAGTTGCAAGAGGATCACCCACAGCAGAGCTGCTATATAGCTCCTCCCCTAACTGCCATATCCAGTCATTCGACCAAAACAAACAGAGAAAGGAGAAACCATAGGGTGCAGTGGTGACTGTAGTTTAATTAAATTTTAGACCTGCCTTAAAATGACAGGGCGGGCCGTGGACTGGATACACTACAAGAGAAATAAATTTATCAGGTAAGCATAAATTATGTTTTCTCTTGTTAAGTGTATCCAGTCCACGGATCATCCATTACTTATGGGATACCAATACCAAAGCTAAAGTACACGGATGATGGGAGGGACAAGGCAGGGATTAAGCGGAAGGAACCACTGCCTGAATGTCACACATATGCAATTCACCGTTATTGTATACTACTGTCCCTTTAAGTTTTTATTACAAATTCCTTTAAATACCTCCCTCAACCTTAAGTCAGTGCTTGGTATTGATTTTCTGTCCACCCAAGCTCCACCCAAACCTCCCAACCTGCTTGGAGATCACTCAGTTCGGATACTGACAGCCTGTGCCTTCCTAGCTCCTCACAGACCTGCTACGCTAATCCGGAACTTGGCCTCTGTGACGTCACACGCCGTATTCAGCCGCCACAAGCCAGCACTCTCTGCTCACACCGCTGACACCGCTGCTGCGGTTCACTCTCTACTACAGCCCGCTAAAGGTACCATTACTAAGAGGATCTCTCATAAGTTTTTGCCAATCTGACTTTAGTGTTTATCCCATATCAAGGTACTTGTTCCTTTTTTCTGACACTTTGTTTTGCCTGACCCTCCGCTGCTTCAGTTACCTTATTTCTGGCCGTTTATTTTCATTTTGCGCATATGTATTGTATTTCATATTTTCTACCTGTGATTTCAAGGAGGCAAGATACACTGCTGAAAACCTTACTTAATATTAGCTGCGTCAGCCATAGTTCAATCTGCTGCAACTTGCTTATCATATAACAAACTGCTTCATGTGTGTGTGCTGGGATTTTACTTGTTACACCGGGGTAATGCTCATGTAATTTCCTGCTACATACTTAGCAACAACCTTTCAAAATCATATATCAGCAGCTGTGGTCCAACTTCTATTTTGTCTTCTTTCCAGACATTACAGGAATACCAAGCCTTGATAAAATGGACCCAACTGATATGTCAGCTCATATGCAAACATTAAGCACTAAAGTAGATATGTTAACTGAAGGGCTCACAGCACTCAAATTAGAGAATGATAATTTAAAAACATACATAAAGGAGGTAGTGGATAGAAAACCCCCTCCCCAGGAACCCCAAATTAGTGCTCCTGAACCTTTTACAGGTGATAGAAAAACTTTCAGAGAATTTAAGAATTCATGCTACCTGTTGTTTACCCTCAAACCATATACCTATCCTAATGATAGGATAAAGGTTATGACCACCATCTCTTACTTAAGAGCAGAGCCCAGAGCATGGGCAAACACCTTTTTAGAGCACAACGATGACATCCTTAATTCCTTAGACTCCTTTTTCTCTGCCCTAGCACAAATCTATGATGACCCCTTTAAACAACAGACGGCTGAAACAGCTATGAGGTCCCTAAAGCAGAGGAAAAGAGAGGTTGAGGAATATATCTCCGAATTTAAAAGGTGGGCTCCTGACACCCAATGGAACAACTTGTCTCTGCGAAACCAATTTCGCCTAGGGTTGTCAGAAGCCATTAAGGATGAACTATCACGTACCCAAATACCCCCTACTCTTGAACAACTCATAGATCTCAGTATTTGCATAGATAGGAGGCTTAGGGAAAGACATCATGAAAGAAGTAGTCACGACTCACCCTATAGGCAAAAAACCACATCAACTCCACCCACAACACATTCAAAACCCCCAGCTGAACCTATGGATATCGCCTTTCTACGAGGTCCTCTGAGCTCCCAGGAAAAGTTAAGGCGTCGCACAAATAATCTTTGCATGTACTGCGCATCAGAAGACCATGGGGTCAGAGACTGTCCCAACTTAACCCGTCAAAGAAAGGGTAAGTTGCTTACTCCCACTTCCTCAATAAAAAGCATTCTCAAATCTGCTCATTACTGTAAAATTCCTCTTGTCTTACAGTGGGACCAAACTCGGGTGACACTTCAAGGGATCATTGACTCTGGTGCCTCTCTCTCTTACATAGACGTTTCTTTCTGTAAAATTAATAAAATACCCCTGCATAAGAAACTGTCTCCTGTCTACTTAAGGGGGATTGATGGTAAGGTTCTCTCCACTGGTCCAGTTACCTTCGAAACCATTCCCATCTTAATGTCAACAGAATGCCATCACAGGGAGTATATCAAATTTGACGTTATTACCTCTCCTGATTTTCCTTTGATATTAGGGCTACAGTGGCTTCGGCAACATGATCCCTTGATATCATGGTCCTCACTCTCCTTACAATTTAACTCTGAGTACTGCAAAACTACCTGCTACCCACATCTACTTCTACAAAACACCTCAGAGAGTTTACAGTCAAATGTACCTATGGACTATGCAGAGTTCAAAGATGTATTTAGTAAAACCCAATCTGAAACTCTTCCTCCACACAGGCCATATGACTGCCCCATAGATTTACTACCTGGAGCAGTCATACCATGTGGTCACATATTCCCTCTCTCCAAACCGGAATTACTACACCTCAGATCCTACATCGACGAAAACTTAAAAAAAGGCTTCATCAGGCCATCAACCTCCCCTGCTGCAGCAGGTATCTTCTTTGTAAAGAATAAGGACGGTTCTTTAAGACCTATAGTGGATTATAGGCAGTTAAATAAAATAACCATAAAAAACCGTTACCCCTTACCGCTGATTCCGGAACTAATTGAGAGGTTGGTAGGCTCTAAGATCTTCACCAAGTTAGATCTTAGGGGCGCGTACAACTTGATCAGGATGCGGGCAGGAGACGAATGGCTGACTGCATTTCGTACCCGTTATGGGTTATACGAATATGTAGTTATGCCATTCGGTCTCTGCAATGCCCCTGCCACCTTCCAGCACCTGATCAATGACATCTTCAAGGATGTGCTAGACACTTACGTCGTTATCTACTTGGACGACATTTTAATTTTCTCAAAGACCCTCGCCGAGCACAAGATGCATGTCCGTCAGGTTCTTACACGTCTACGAGACAATTCATTATTTGTGAAGGCCGAAAAATGTACGTTCCACGTAAACAGTATTCCCTTCCTGGGCTACATTATATCTGATATGGGAATACGCATGGACGAAAATAAGATCAAAACAGTATTAGATTGGCCTGTTCCCACAACTAGAAAACAAGTTCAAAGTTTTCTTGGTTTCGCCAACTTTTACAGAAAATTTATTAGGAACTATTCTACTCTGGCAAAACCACTCACTGATCTCACAAAACAAAATATCAAATTTGTCTGGTCCAACACCACCCAAGAAGCTTTCGACAAATTGAAGACAAGTTTCACATCTGCTCCTATCCTCAGGTATCCTAACACCGAACTCCCATTCACCCTTGAAGTAGATGCCTCAGACTTCGCTCTTGGAGCCATCCTGTCGCAAAGAGAGTCTCACCAACAACCACTGCACCCAGTAGCTTACTACTCTAGGTCCTTGACCTCTGCAGAAAGACATTACCCGGTGGGTGAGAAGGAGCTCCTTGCCATAAAGGCTGCTTTCGAACAATGGAGACACCTACTTGAAGGAGCCTCAACACCTACCATTGTTTACACTGACCACAGGAATATACAGTTTCTTAAATCCACTAGAACGCTTTCTGCCCGCCAAGTCCGCTGGAATCTCTTCCTATCACGCTTCAACTTCCTCATCACTTACAGACCTGCGAGCAAAAATGGCAAAGCAGATGCTCTCTCTCGGATACCACACACATTGGTAGATCATACCTTTAACCGGCACGTTATCCCAGAAAATAATTTCCTTCTCTTCTTGATAGATTCCCTACCGCGTCTACGGTCCGAACAAATCAAAGATCCATTAAAACCTCTACATCTCTTACGACGGAGTTTATTGCCACAACCAGAAGTTTTACATTCCCCCTTCTCTACGTGACCAACTTCTACGCTCTGCACATGACTCACCTCATTGGACATTGTGGGTTGCAAAAAACGAAAGAACTCTTACAGAGGTCATACTGGTGGCCTACCATCCTTCCTGATGTTACTCAGTTCATAAACACCTGTCGAGCCTGTACCATCTCAAAAAGAAGTAAGAGGCCTCCCTTCGGACTCCTGCTTACCACACCTACTCCAGATAAACCCTGGCAAGAAATCGCCTTGGACTATATAGTAGATCTGCCGAAATCAGACAAAAACACAACTATACTTGTTGTAGTAGATCTGTTTAGTAAAATGCTCCACTTGATACCTTATCACAAGCTCCCAACTGCTGCTGAGACCATCCATTTATTGCTTGTGAATGTCATTAAACTACATGGACTTCCTAGTAAAATATTAACTGACCGTGGGTCTCAGTTCACTAGCTCTTTATGGTCTGCTTTCTGTAAACAGTTCTCCATTGACAAATCCCTGTCTTCTTCATATCATCCTCAGACAAACGGACAGACAGAGAGGTGCAACCAATGGGTGGAGCAGTTCCTACGAACATTTTGTCATAATAACCAACATTCTTGGTCCCAACAGTTACACTTTGCTGAATTCGTCTTCAACAATACTATACACTCAACCACTAAACAGACACCCTTCTATACCAACTATGGTTTCCATCCGAAATTCCAATATCTCCCAGACTTAGCCGCAAACCATCCTCACATATCAGACCTAACCTCCACCATGGATTCAAATTTCACTACTGTTAAACATGCCATTGAAGACGCAAAACTCATACATAAAAGATACTATGACTTACGCCGTACACCTCCACCTGCATACTCTGTTGGAGATCTCGTATGGCTCTCCACCAAGAATCTTCGATTATCCACGCCATCTAGGAAACTCTCACCACTCTTCATAGGACCTTTTCCTATACAAAAGATCATAAATTGTAATGCAGTTCGCCTCACTCTGCCAACCACCTTAAAAATACATCCTACCTTCCACGTCTCCCTTTTGAAACCCTACCGCCATGTTCGTGACCGTGGCTTAGATGCCACTTTGCCTCCTGTATCTGTGGACCCTAACCTGGAATATGAGGTTGAGGATATTTTGGACAGCAGACTATCGAGGGGTGTGTTGCAATATCTTATTAAATGGAAAAACTACCCTTTGGAACATAACTCTTGGGAACCTTCTTCTAACATCTCCGCACCCAGACTGATATCCCGATTCCATCAGAGGTTTCCTGATCGGCCTCGCTCTTGAGCTTCGGTGCCGCTCCCTGGAGGGGGTATCCTGTCACATATATGCAATTCACCGTTATTGTATACTACTGTCCCTTTAAGTTTTTATTACAAATTCCTTTAAATACCTCCCTCAACCTTAAGTCAGTGCTTGGTATTGATTTTCTGTCCACCCAAGCTCCACCCAAACCTCCCAACCTGCTTGGAGATCACTCAGTTCGGATACTGACAGCCTGTGCCTTCCTAGCTCCTCACAGACCTGCTACGCTAATCCGGAACTTGGCCTCTGTGACGTCACACGCCGTATTCAGCCGCCACAAGCCAGCACTCTCTGCTCACACCGCTGACACCGCTGCTGCGGTTCACTCTCTACTACAGCCCGCTAAAGGTACCATTACTAAGAGGATCTCTCATAAGTTTTTGCCAATCTGACTTTAGTGTTTATCCCATATCAAGGTACTTGTTCCTTTTTTCTGACACTTTGTTTTGCCTGACCCTCCGCTGCTTCAGTTACCTTATTTCTGGCCGTTTATTTTCATTTTGCGCATATGTATTGTATTTCATATTTTCTACCTGTGATTTCAAGGAGGCAAGATACACTGCTGAAAACCTTACTTAATATTAGCTGCGTCAGCCATAGTTCAATCTGCTGCAACTTGCTTATCATATAACAAACTGCTTCGTGTGTGTGCTGGGATTTTACTTGTTACACCGGGGTAATGCTCATGTAATTTCCTGCTACATACTTAGCAACAACCTTTCAAAATCATATATCAGCAGCTGTGGTCCAACTTCTATTTTGTCTTCTTTCCAGACATTACACTGAAGAACCTTTCTCCCAAAAACAGCCTCCGAAGAAGCAAAAGTATCAAATTTGTAAAATTTTGAAAAAGTGTGAAGCGAAGACCAAGTCGCGGCCTTGCAAATCTGTTCAACAGAGGCCTCATTTTTAAAGGCCCAGGTGGAAGCCACAGCTCTAGTAGAATGAGCTGTAATTCTTTCAGGGGGCTGCTGTCCAGCAGTCTCATAGGCTAGGCGTATAATACTCCGAAGCCAAAAGGAAAGAGAGGTTGCCGAAGCTTTTTGACCTCCCCTCTGTCCAGAATAAACGACAAACAGGGAAGATGTTTGACGAAAATCTTTAGCAGCTTGTAAGTAAAACTTCAAGGCACGGACTACGTCCAGATTATGTAAAAGACGTTCCTTCTTTGAAGAAGGATTAGGACACAATGATGGAACAACAATCTCTTGATTGATATTCTTGTTAGAAACCACCTTAGGTAAAAACCCAGGTTTGGTACGCAGAACTACCTTAACTGCATGAAAAATCAGATAAGGAGAATCACATTGTAAGGCAGATAGCTCAGAGACTCTCCGAGCCGAGGAAATAGCCATCAAAAACAGAACTTTCCAAGATAAAAGCTTAATATCAATGGAATGAAGGGGTTCAAACGGAACTCCTTGAAGAACTTTAAGAACCAAGTTTAAGCTCCATGGGGGAGCAACAGGTTTAAACACAGGCTTAATTCTAACCAAAGCCTGACAAAATGCCTGGACGTCTGGAACTTCTGCCAGACGCTTGTGCAAAAGAATAGACAGAGCAGAAATCTGTCCCTTTAAGGAACTAGCTGATAATCCTTTGTCAAAACCCTCTTGGAGAAAGGACAATATCCTAGGAATCCTAACCTTACTCCATGAGTAATTCTTGGATTCACACCAGTAAAGATATGTACGCCATATCTTGTGATAGATTTTCCTGGTAACAGGCTTTTGTGCCTGTATTAAGGTATCAATGACTGACTCGGAGAAGCCACGCTTTGATAGAATCAAGCGTTCAATCTCCATGCAGTCAGTCTCAGAGAAATTAGATTTGGATGATTGAAAGGACCTTGTATTAGAAGGTCCTGTCTTAGAGGCAGAGTCCATGGTGGAAAGGATGACATGTCCACTAGGTCTGCATACCAGGTCCTGTGTGGCCACGCATGCGCTATTAGAATCACCGATGCTCTCTCCTGTTTGATTTTGGCAATCAGTCGAGGGAGCAGAGGAAACGGTGGAAACACATAAGCCAGGTTGAAGAACCAAGGCGCTGCTAGAGCATCTATCAGCGTCGCTTCTGGGTCCCTGGACCTGGATCCATAACAAGGAAGCTTGGCGTTCTGGCGAGACGCCATGAGATCCAACTCTGGTTTGCCCCAACGATGAATCAATTGAGCAAACACCTCCGGATGGAGTTCCCACTCCCCCGGGTGAAAAGTCTGACGACTTAGAAAATCCGCCTCCCAGTTCTCCACGCCTGGGATATGGATTGCTGACAGGTGGCAAGAGTGAGTCTCTGCCCAGCGAATTATTTTTTAGACTTCTAACATCGCTAGGGAACTCCTGGTTCCCCCTTGATGGTTGATGTAAGCCACAGTCGTGATATTGTCCGACTGAAATCTGATGAACCTCAGTGTTGCTAACTGAGGCCAAGCCAGAAGAGCATTAAATATTGCTCTTAACTCCAGAATATTTATCGGAAGGAGTTTCTTCTCCTGAGTCCACGATCCCTGTGCCTTCAGGGAGTTCCAGACTGCACCCCAACCTAGAAGGCTGGCATCTGTTGTTACAATTGTCCAATCTGGCCTGCGAAAGGTCATACCCTCGGACAGGTGGACCCGAGACAACCACCAGAGAAGAGAATCTCTGGTCTCTTGATCCAGATTTAGCAGAGGAGACAAATCTGTGTAATCCCCATTCCACTGACTTAGCATGCATAATTGCAGCGGTCTGAGATGTAGGCGTGCAAATGGCACTATGTCCATTGCCTCTACCATTAAGCCGATCACCTCCATACACTGAGCCACCGAAGGGCGCGGAATGGAATGAAGAATACGGCAAGCATTTAGAAGCTTTGATAACCTGGACTCCGTCAGGTAAATTTTCATCTCTACAGAATCTATAAGAGTCCCTAAGAAGGAGACTCTTGTGAGTGGGGATAGAGAACTCTTTTCCTCATTCACTTTCCACCCGTGCAATCTCAGAAATGCCAGAACTATCTCTGTATGAGACTTGGCAATTTGAAAGCTTGACGCCTGTATCAGGATGTCGTCTAGATACGGAGCCACCGCTATGCCTCGCGGTCTTAGAACCACCAGAAGTGAGCCCAGAACCTTCGTAAAGATTCTCGGGGCTGTAGCCAACCCGAAGGGAAGAGCTACAAATTGGTAATGCCTGTCTAGAAAGGCAAACCTTAGGAACCGATGATGATCTTTGTGAATCGGTATGTGAAGGTAGGCATCCTTTAAGTCCACTGTGGTCATGTACTGACCCTCTTGGATCATGGGTAGGATGGTCCGAATAGTTTCCATTTTGAAAGATGGAACTCTGAGGAATTTGTTTAAGATCTTTTGATCCAAAATTGGTCTGAAGGTTCCCTCTTTTTTGGGAACCACTAACAGATTTGAATAAAAACCCTGTCCTTGTTCCATCCGCGGAACTGGATGGATCACTCCCATTACTAGGAGGTCTTGCACACAGCGTAGGAATGCCTCTTTCTTTATCTGATTTGCAGATAACCTTGAAAGATGAAATCTCCCTTGTGGAGGGGAAGCTTTGAAGTCCAGAAGATATCCCTGAGATATGATCTCCAACGCCCAGGGATCCTGAACATCTCTTGCCCACGCCTGGGCGAAGAGAAAAAGTCTGCCCCCTACTAGATCCGTTGCCGGATAGGGGGCCGTTCCTTCATACTGTCTTAGAGGCAGCAGCAGGCTTTCTGGCCTGCTTGCCTTTGTTCCAGGACTGGTTAGGTTTCCAGGCCTGCATAGATTGAGCAAACGTTCCCTCTTGTCTTGAAGCGGAGGAAGTTAATGCTGCACCTGCCTTGGAATTTCGAAAGGCACGAAAATTAGACTGTTTGGCCTTTGATTTGGCCCTGTCCTGAGGAAGGGTATGACCCTTACCTCCAGTAATGTCAGCAATAATTTCTTTCAAACCAGGCCCGAATAAGGTCTGCCCCTTGAAAGGAATGTTGAGTAATTTAGACTTTGAAGTCACATCAGCTGACCAGGATTTGAGCCATAGCGCCCTACGTGCCTGGATGGCGAATCCGGAATTCTTAGCCGTTAGTTTAGTCAAATGAACAATGGCATCAGAAACAAATGAGTTAGCTAGCTTAAGAGTTCTAAGCTTGTCAACAATTTCAGTCAATGGAGCTGTATGGATGGCCTCTTCCAGGGCCTCAAACCAGAATGCCGCCGCAGCAGTGACAGGCGCAATGCATGCAAGGGGCTGTAAAATAAAACCTTGTTGAATAAACATTTTCTTAAGGTAACCCTCTAATTTTTTATCCATTGGATCTGAAAAAGCACAACTGTCCTCAACCGGGATAGTGGTACGCTTTGCTAAAGTAGAAACTGCTCCCTCCACCTTAGGGACAGTCTGCCATAAGTCCCGTGTAGTGGCATCTATTGGAAACATTTTTCTAAATATAGGAGGTGGGGAAAAGGGCACACCGGGCCTATCCCACTCCTTACTAATAATTTCTGTAAGCCTTTTAGGTATTGGAAAAACATCAGTACTCACCGGCACTGCATAGTATTTATCCAGCCTACACAATTTCTCTGGCACTGCAATTGTGTCACAGTCATTCAGAGCAGCCAATACCTCCCCAAGCAATACACGGAGGTTCTCAAGCTTAAATTTAAAATTAGAAATCTCTGAATCAGGTCTCCCCGAATCAGAGACGTCACCCACAGACTGAAGCTCTCCGTCCTCAGGTTCTGCATATTGTGACGCAGTATCAGACATGGCTCTTACAGCATCTACGCGCTCTGTATCTCGTCTAACCCCAGAGCTATCGCGCTTGCCTCTCAATTCAGGCAATCTGCATAATACCTCTGACAGGGTATTATTCATGATCGCAGCCATGTCCTGCAAAGTAATCGCTATGGGCGTCCCTGATGTACTTGGCGCCATATTAGCGTGCGTCCCTTGAGCTGGAGGCGAAGGGTCCGACAAGTGGGGAGAGTTAGTCGGCATAACTTCCCCCTCGACAGACCCCTCTGGTGACAATTCCTTTATAGATAAAGACTGATCTTTACTGTTTAAGGTGAAATCAATACATTTAGTACACATTCTCCTATGGGGCTCCACCATGGCTTTTAAACATAATGAACAAGTATCCTCTGTTTCAGACATGTTTGTACAGACTAGCAATGAGACTAGCAAGCTTGGAAAACACTTTAAAGCAAGTTAACAAGCAATATAAAAAACGTTACTGTGCCTTTAAGAGAAACAAATTTTGACAAAATTTGAAATAACAGTGAAAAAAGGCAGTTACACTAACAAAATTTTTACAGTGTATGTAACAAGTCAGCAGAACATTGCACCAACTTGCAAATGGATGATTAACCCCTTAATAACAAAAACAGAATAATAAATGACAAAAACGTTTTTTAAACACAGTCACAACTGCCACAGTCTACTGTGATTGTTACCCTCCTCAAACACGACTTTGAAGCCTTTTGAGCCCTTCAGAGATGTCCTGTATCATGCAGAGGGAAGCTGAATGTCTCTGTCAGTATTTTTAGCGGCACAGAAAAGCACTAAAATAGGCCCTTCCCACTCATATTGCAACCGTGGAAAGCTTCAGGAAACTGTCTCTAGGCAGAAATCAAACCAGCCATGTGGAAAAAAACTAGGCCCCAATAAGTTTTGTCACCAAACATATATAAAAACGATTAACATGCCAGCAAACGTTTTATATTATATTTTTATAAGAGTATGCATCTCTATTAATAAGCCTGATACCAGTAGCTATCACTGCATTTAAGGCTTTACTTACATTAATTCGGTATAAGCAGCATTTTCTAGCAAATTCCATCCCTAGAAAAATATTAACTGCACATACCTTATTGCAGGAAAACCTGCACGCCATTCCCTCTCTGAAGTTACCTCACTCCTCAGAATATGTGAGAACAGCCATGGATCTTAGTTACTTCTGCTAAGATCATAGAAAATGCAGGCAGATTCTTCTTCTAAATACTGCCTGAGATAAACAGCACACTCCGGTACCATTTAAAAATAACAAACTTTTGATTGAAGAAATAAACTAAGTATAAAACACCACTCTCCTCTTACGACCTCCATCTTTGTTGAGGGTTGCAAGAGAATGACTGGATATGGCAGTTAGGGGAGGAGCTATATAGCAGCTCTGCTGTGGGTGATCCTCTTGCAACTTCCTGTTGGGAAGGAGAATATCCCATAAGTAATGGATGATCCGTGGACTGGATACACTTAATAAGAGAAAAGAACTTATCAAGATAAAAGTTTGATATCTATGGAATGAAGAGGTTCAAACGGAACCCCCTGAAGAACTTTAAGAACCAAATTTAAGCTCCAAGGTGGAGCAACAGGTTTAAACACAGGCTTGATTCTAACTAAAGCCTGACAAAATGCCTGAACATCTGGAACAACCGCCAGACACTTGTGCAAAAGTATAGACAGCGCAGAAATCTGTCCCTTTAAGGAACTAGCTGACAATCCTTTCTCCAATCCTTCTTGGAGAAAAGATAATATCCTGGGAATCCTGACCTTACTCCATGAGTAGCCCTTGGATTGACACCAATAAAGATATTTACGCCATATCTTATGATAGATTTTCCTGGTGACAGGCTTTCATGCCTGAATTAAGGTATCAATTACTGACTCGGAGAAACCACGCTTTGATAAAATCAAGCGTTCAATCTCCAGGCAGTCAGCCTCAGAGAAATTAGATTTGGATGGTTGAAAGGACCTTGAAGTAGAAGGTCCTGTCTCAGCGGCAGAGTCCATGGTGGAAAGGATGACATGTCCACCAGATCTGCATACCAAGTCCTGCGTGGCCACGCAGGCGCTATGAAGATCACTGATGCTCTCTCCTGCTTGATTTTGGCAATCAGACGAGGGAGCAGAGGAAACACATAAGCCAGGTTGAAGTACCAAGGCGCTGCTAGAGCATCTATCAGCGTTGCCTTGGGGTCCCTGGACCTGTATCCGTAACAAGGAAGCTTGGCGTTCTGGCGAGACGCCATGAGATCCAGTTCTGGTTTGCCCCAACGATGAATCAATTGTGAAAACACCTCCGGATGGAGTTCCCACTCCCCCGGATGAAAAGTCTGTCAACTTAGAAAATCCGCCTCCCAGTTCTCTAGTACCTGGCATATGGATAGCTGATAGGTGGCAAGAGTGAATCTCTGCCCAGCGAATTATCTTTGAGACTTCTAACATCGCTAGGGAACTCCTTGTTCCCCCTTGATGGTTGATGTAAGCCACAGTCGTGATGTTGTCCGACTGAAATCTGATGAACCTCATTGTCGCTAGCTGAGGCCAAGCCTGAAGAGCATTGAATATTGCTCTTGGTTCCAGAATGTTTATTGGAAGGAGTGTCTCCTCCTGAGTCCACGATCCCTGAGCCTTCAGGGAGTTCCAGACTGCCCCCAGCCTAGAAGGCTGGCATCTGTCGTTACAATTGTCCAATCTGGCCTGCGAAAGGTCATTCCCTTGGACAGATGGACCTGAGATAGCCACCAGAGAAGAGAATCCCTGGTCTCTTGATCCAGATTTAGTAGAGGGGACAAATCTGTGTAATCCCCATTCCACTGACTGAGCATGCATAGTTGCAGCGGTCTGAGATGTAGACGTGCAAACGGCACTATGTCCATTGCCGCTACCATTAAGCTGATTACTTCCATACACTGAGCCACCGAAGGGCGAGAAGTGGAATAAAGAACATGGCAGGAATTTAGAAGTTTTGATAACCTGGTCTCTGTCAGGTAAATCCTAATTTCTACAGAATCTATTAGAGTTCCCAGAAAGGAGACTCTTGTGAGAGGGGATAGAGAACTCTTTTTCTCGTTCACCTTCCACCCATGTGACCTCAGAAATGCCAGAACTATGTCCGTATGAGACTTGGCAATTTGGAAATTTGACGCCTGTATCAGAATGTTGTCTAAATAAGGGGCCACTGCTATGCCCCGCGGTCTTAGGACCGCCAGAAGTGACCCCAGAACCTTTGTAAAGATTCTTGGGGCTGTAGCTAACCCAAAGGGAAGAGCTACAAACTGGTAATGCCTGTTCAGGAAGGAAAACCTGAGAAACCGATGATGATCTTTGTGTATCGGAATGTGAAGATAAGCATCCTTTAAATCCACTGTAGTCATGTATTGACCCTCCTGGATCACAGGTAGGATGGTACGAATAGTCTCCATCTTGAATGATGGAACTCTGAGGAATTTGTTTAAAATCTTGAGATCTAAAATTGGTCTGAAGGTTCCCTCTTTTTTGGGAACCACAAACAGATTTGAGTAAAATCCCTGTCCTTGTTCCTCCTGTGGAACTGGATGGATCACTCCCATAACTAGGAGGTCTTGAACACAGTGTAAGAATGCCTCTCTCTTTATCTGGTTTGCAGATAATTGTGAAAGGAATAATCTCCCTTTTGGAGGAGAAGCTTTGAAGTCCAGAAGATATCCCTGGGATACAATTTCCAACGCCCAGGGATCCTGGACATCTCTTGCCCAAGCCTGGGCGAAGAGCGAAAGTCTGCCCCCTACTAGATCCGTTACCGGATAGGGGGCTGATACTTCATGCTGTCTTAGGGTCAGCAGCAGGCTTTTTGGCCTGCTTACCTTTGTTCCAGGTCTGGTTAGGTCTCCAGACCGACTTGGACTGAGCAAAAGTTCCCTCTTGTTTTGCATTAGAGGAAGTTGATGCCGTACTCGCCTTGAAGTTTCGAAAGGCACGAAAATTAGTCTGTTTGGCCCTGGATTTGGACCTATCCTGAGGAATGGCATGACCTTTTCCTCCAGTGATATCAGAAATGATCTCCTTCAAACCAGGCTCGAATAGGGTTTGCCCCTTGAAGGGAATGTTAAGCAGCTTAGACTTTGAAGTAACGTCAGCTGACCATGATTTAAGCCATAGCATCTTGAATAGCAAAACCAGAATTTTTAGCCGTTTAGTCAAATGAACAATGGCATCAGAAACAAAAGAATTGGCTAGCTTAAGTGCTCTAAGCTTGTCAAGTATGTCATCCAATGGGGTCTCTACAGGGATAGTAGTACGCTTAGCTAGGGTAGAAACTGCTCCCTCCACCTTAGGGATTGTCTGCCATAAGTCCCGTGTGGTGGCATCTATTAGAAACATTTTCTTAAAAATAGGAGGGGGAGAGAACGGCACACCTGGTCTATCCCATTCCTTAGTAATAATTTCTGTAAACCTTTTAGGTATTGGAAAAACATCAGTGCACACCGGCACTGCATAGTATTTGTCCAATCTACACAATTTTTCTGTCACTGCAATTGTATCACAGTCATTCAGAGCAGCTAAAACCTCCCTGAGCAACACGCGGAGGTGTTCAAGCTTAAATTTAAATGTAGACAATATCAGAATCAGGTTGAATCTTTTTCCCTAAGTCAGAAACATCACCCACAGAAAGAAGCTCTCCTTCCTCAGCTTCTGTATATTGTGAGGGAGTATCAGACATAGCTCTTAAAGCGGCAGTATGCTCTGTATTTCTTCTAACTCCAGAGCTGTCTCACTTTCCTCTAAACCCAGGTAGTCTGGATTATACCACTGACAGGGTATTATCCATGACCGCCGCCATGTCTTGTAAAGTAAACGCTATGGGCGCATTAGATATACTTGGCGCCATTAGAGCATGAGTCCCTTGAGCGGGAGTCAAAGGGTCTGACAGGTGGGGCGAGTTAGTCGGCATAACTTCCCCCTCGTCAGATTCCTCTGGTGATACATTTTTTAAAGACAGAATATGATCTTTATTACTTAAAGTGAAATCAGTACATTTGGTACACATTCTAAGAGGGGTTCCACCATGGCTTCTAAACATAATGAACAAGGAGTTTCCTCTATGTCAGACATGTTTAAACAGACTAGCAATGAGACCAGCAAGCTTGGAAAACACTTTAAATCAAGTTAACAAGCAAAAAATAAAAACAGTACTGTGCCTTTAAGAGAAATAAATTTTGTCAGAATTTGAAAAACAGTGAAAAAAAGCAGTAAATCAAACAAATTTTTTACAGTGTGTATAATAAGCTAACAGAGCATTGCACCCACTTGCAAATGGATGATTAACCCCTTAGATCAAAAACGGATCAAAAAAACGATATAGACGTTTTTTAACAGTCACACCAAACTGCCACAGCCTTGCTGTGGGCCTACCTTCCCCAACAAACGATTTAGGAAAGCCTAAGAGCCCTTAAGAGAGGTCCTATAGCATTCAGGGGACTCCTGGAGGAAGCTGTATGTCTCAGTCTGTAAAAGTTACTGCGCAATAAAGCGCTAAATTAGGCCCCTCCCACTCATATTAAAACAGTGGAAAGCCTCAGGAAACTGTTTCTAGGCAAATTTAAGCCAGCCATGTGGAAAAAAAACTAGGCCCCAATAAAGTTTTATCACCAAAGTATATATAAAAACATTTAAACATGCCAGCAAAAGTTTTATATTGTAAATCTATAAGAGTATTACCTCAGAAAGTAAGCATGATACCAGTTGCTATTAAATCACTGTATTCAGGCTTACCTTACATAAATCTGGTATCAGCAGCATTTTCTAGCATTCACATCTTCTAGAAAAAAAAATTAACTGCACATACCTCATAGCAGGATAACCTGCACGCCATTCCCCCGCTGAAGTTACCTCTCTCTTCAGTCATGTGTGAGAACAGCAATGGATCTTAGTTACAACCTGCTAAGATCATAGAAATCACAGGCAGATTCTTCTTCTATTTTCTGCCTGGGACAAAATAGTACAACTCCGGTACCATTTAAAAACAACAAACTTTTGATTGAAGAAAAAAAACAACTACGTTTCACCACTTCTCTCTTACTACCTCCATGCTTGTTGAGAGTTGCAAGAGAATGACTGGATATGGCAGTTAGGGGAGGAGCTATATAGCAGCTCTGCTGTGGGTGATCCTCTTGCAACTTCCTGTTGGGAAGGAGAATATCCCACAAGTAATGGATGATCCGTGGACTGGATACACCTTACAAGAGAAACATACTTACCAAAGACACCCATCCACATATAGCAGATAGCCAAACCAGTACTGAAACGGTTATCAGTAGAGGTAATGGAATATGAGAGTATATCGTCGATCTGAAAAGGGAGGTAGGAGATTAATCTCTACGACCGATAACAGAGAACCTAAGAAATAGATCTGCCATGAGGAAAACCATTGCATTCAATAGGTGATACTCCCTTCACATCCCTCTGGCATTCACTGTACTCTGAGAGGAATCGGGCTTCAAAATGCTGAGATATCAACGTAGAAATCTTAGCACAAACTTACTTCACCACCTCCATAGGAGGCAAAGTTTGTAAAACTGAATTGTGGGTGTGGTGAGGGGTATATTTATAGGCATTTTGAGGTTTGGGAAACTTTGCCCCTCCTGGTAGGATTGTATATCCCATACGTCACTAGCTCATGGACTCTTGCCAATTACATGAAAGAAAGGGGTGCCACAGAGGAAGGGGTGCCACAGAGGAAGGGTTGCCACAGAGGAAGGGGTGCCACAGAGACACATAGAAAGGGGAGAGACCGAGACACAGAGGAAGGGGAGAGACCGAGACACAGAGGAAGGGGAGAGACCGAGACACAGAGGAAGGGGAGAGACCAAGACACAGAGGAAGGGGAGAGACCAAGACACAGAGGAAGGGGAGAGACCGAGACACAGAGGAAGGGGAGAGACCAAGACACAGAGGAAGGGGAGAGACCAAGACACAGAGGAAGGGGAGAGACCAAGACACAGAGGAAGAGGAGAGACCAAGACACAGAGGAAGAGGAGAGACCAAGACACAGAGGAAGAGGAGAGACCGAGACACAGAGGAAGAGGAGAGACCGAGACACAGAGGAAGGGGAGAGACCAAGACACAGAGGAAGGGGAGAGACAGAGACACAGAGGAAGGGGAGAGACAGAGACACAGAGGAAGGGGAGAGACAGAGACACAGAGGAAGGGGGAGCCACAGAGGAAGGAGGAGCCGCAGAGCAAGGGGAGCCACAGAGTATGGGGAAGCCACAGAGTATGGGGAAGCCGCAGAGCAAGGGGAGCCACAGAGCAAGGGGAGCCACAGAGACAATTGAAATATAGCTTTGAAGGGTTTGATGGCATCTCGTTCATTCCTAGTGAGATTATCTTTCCATCTCTGGCCCTGAAAATTGTTCAGCATTTGGTCTTGTACCATTCTCATAAACATTAGGTTTAGTTATTAGGATGGTCCAATAATTTATATGCTTAACTTTGATCAAATATAGTTTAATATTTGTTACTATGGAAGTATAGTACTTACTGCACATATATGTGGAAGTTTGTTTTGAGTTATATTCCTTTACGTTTGTATACTGGAAGTGACACGTGTGATATGCACTTGGCAATATATAGGGAGATTTTGGCTGCTCATTTGTCTGATCACAATACAACAGGAGATGATCGTTACTCGATCAGACACAAGTACATGTTTCTACACTATTCCTAATATGATGCCCCACTTCCGGTGGTAATAGATTAATACATCAAGGACACCCCACGTCAGGTCAGATGGGATTACCGGATACAGTAGGTGTGATAAATGTTAGATTTGACACGATTTAAGGAGGGATGATTATGGATATATTTCACATAAAGGTGGTTTAACAAGAGTGATATTAGATTGTTGATATGGTGTGTTTATATATACTGTATAAAAAAAAAATTAACGTTTGTATACACCGGATGAATGCACTTGTATAATGCTATCATGGTGATGCCCCACTTCCGGTGTGGACATACTGCTAATTCCGGACGTCCCACTTCCGGTCGGATAGGTATAACGAACACCGGAAGTCACAGATGTAGTAAACATCTGGTAATACACGATGTAATGGATGAATAAGAAATTGATGAATACCACAAATATTGTCACAAGTAAGAATTCAATTACTTTGGGGAAATAATATATATGTATTATGCTGTTATGTTATATAATTTGACACATTTTTTATGTAGATTTATGTGTACATATGTATTTATATGTCGGTAAATACATATATACACATATAAATACATATGTACACACATATATACATTTCTAAATATAGATACATACATATTTAGACATATATGTATGTATCTCCTTGTTAAAGACCTATGCCTGCCTTTTTTTCTAATAACTGAGACCTCATATCTCTGAACCCTTATAACTTTATTGCACAATTTGATAAAAAACAATTTATGTAAGAACTTACCTGATAAATTAATTTCTTTCATATTGGCAAGAGTCCATAAGATAGTGATGTATGGGATATACAATCCTACCAGGATGGGCAAAGTTTCCCAAACCTCAAAATGCCTATAAATACACCCCTCACCACACCCACAATTCAATTTCACTAAAAGCCAAGTAGTGGGGTGAAAAATAAGGAGTAAAAAAGCATACAAAAAGAGGAACTGGAAATATAATTGTGCTTTTTATAAAAAAATCATAACCACCATAAAAAGGGTGGGCCTCATGGACTCTTGCCAATATGAAAGAAATTAATTTATCAGGTAAGTTCTTACATAAATTATGTTTTCTTTCATGTAATTGGCAAGTGTCCATGAGCTAGTGATGTATGGGATAGAAATACCCAAAATGTCGGAGACCACAGAAGAGTCACTAGAAAGGGAGGGATAAAATAAAAACAGCTATTTCCACTGAAAAAATTAAATCTACAAAAAAATAAGTCTCATAAATTTCATATAAAATTTCAAGAAAAAAGGGGGCGGAGCCTGGCCACGCAGGGACATGGCTGTTTAATTCTTGGCTCCAAAGCCCTACACCAGATGCCAACTTAATAATAGGTAGAACTCCATTAAAAAAACATAATTTATGTAAGAACTTACCTGATAAATTCATTTCTTTCATATTAGCAAGAGTCCATGAGCTAGTGACGTATGAGATATATGTTCCTACCAGGAGGGGCAAAGTTTCCCAAACCTCAAAATGCCTATAAATACACCCCTCACCACACCCACAATTCAGTTTAACGAATAGCCAAGAAGTGGGGTGATAAGAAAAAAGTGCGAAAGCATATAAAATAAGGAATTGGAATAATTGTGCTTTATACAAAAAAATCATAACCACCACAAAAGAGGGCGGGCCTCATGGACTCTTGCTAATATGAAAGAAATGAATTTATCAGGTAAGTTCTTACATAAATTATGTTTTCTTTCATGTAATTAGCAAGAGTCCATGAGCTAGTGACGTATGGGATAATGACTACCCAAGATGTGGATCTTTCCACGCAAGAGTCACTAGAGAGGGAGGGATAAAATAAAGACAGCCAATTCCTGCTGAAAATAATCCACACCCAAAATAAAGTTTAATGAAAAACATAAACAGAAGATTCAAACTGAAACCGCTGCCTGAAGTACTTTTCTACCAAAAACTGCTTCAGAAGAAGAAAATACATCAAAATGGTAGAATTTAGTAAAAGTATGCAAAGAGGACCAAGTTGCTGCTTTGCAAATCTGATCAATCGAAGCTTCATTCCTAAACGCCCAGGAAGTAGAAACTGACCTAGTAGAATGAGCTGAAATCCTTTGAGGCGGAGTTTTACCCGACTCAACATAGGCATGATGAATTAAAGATTTCAACCAAGATGCCAAAGAAATGGCAGAAGCTTTCTGGCCTTTTCTAGAACCGGAAAAGATAACAAATAGACTAGAAGTCTTTCGGAAAGACTTAGTAGCTTCAACATAATATTTCAAAGCTCTAACAACATCCAAAGAATGCAACGATTTCTCCTTAGAATTCTTAGGATTAGGACATAATGAAGGAACCACAATTTCTCTACTAATGTTGTTGGAATTCACAACTTTAGGTAAAAATTCAAAAGAAGTTCGCAACACCGCCTTATCCTGATGAAAAATCAGAAAAGGAGACTCACAAGAAAGAGCAGATAATTCAGAGACTCTTCTGGCAGAAGAGATCGCCAAAAGGAACAAAACTTTCCAAGAAAGTAATTTAATGTCCAATGAATGCATAGGTTCAAACGGAGGAGCTTGAAGAGCCCCCAGAACCAAATTCAAACTCCAAGGAGGAGAAATTGACTTAATGACAGGTTTTATACGAACCAAAGCTTGTATAAAACAATGAATATCAGGAAGATTAGCAATCTTTCTGTGAAAAAGAACAGAAAGAGCAGAGATTTGTCCTTTCAAAGAACTTGCGGATAAACCTTTATCTAAACCATCCTGAAGAAACTGTAAAATTCTCTGAATTTTAAAAGAATGCCAAGAAAAAAGATGAGAAAGACACCAAGAAATATAAGTCTTCCAGACTCTATAATATATCTCTCTGGATACAGATTTACGAGCCTGTAACATAGTATTAATCACAGAGTCATAGAAACCTCTTTGACCAAGAATCAAGCGTTCAATCTCCATACCTTTAAATTTAAGGATTTGAGATCCTGATGGAAAAGAGGACCTTGCGACAGAAGGTCTGGTCTTAGCGGAAGAGTCCACGGATGGCAGGAGGCCATCCGGACAAGATCCGCATACCAAAACCTGTGAGGCCATGCCGGAGCTACCAGCAGAACAAACGAGCATTCCTTCAGAATCTTGGAGATTACTCTTGGAAGAAGAACTAGAGGCGGAAAGATATAGGCAGGATGATACTTCCAAGGAAGTGATAATGCATCCACTGCTTCCGCCTGAGGATCCCGGGATCTGGACAGATACCTGGGAAGTTTCTTGTTTAGATGAGACGCCATCAGATCTATTTCTGGAAGCTCCCACATTTGAACAATCTGAAGAAATACCTCTGGGTGAAGAGACCATTCGCCCGGATGCAACGTTTGGCGACTGAGATAATCCGCTTCCCAATTGTCTATACCTGGGATATGAACCGCAGAGATTAGACAGGAGCTGGATTCCGCCCAAACCAAAATTCGAGATACTTCTTTCATAGCCAGAGGACTGTGAGTCTCTCCTTGATGATCGATGTATGCCACAGTTGTGACATTGTCTGTCTGAAAACAAATGAACGATTCTCTCTTCAGAAGAGGCCAAGACTGAAGAGCTCTGAAAATTGCACGGAGTTCCAAAATATTGATCGGTAATCTCACCTCCTGAGATTCCCAAACTCCTTGTGCCGTCAGAGATCCCCACACAGCTCCCCAACCTGTGAGACTTGCATCTGTTGAAATTACAGTCCAGGTCGGAAGCACAAAAGAAGCCCCCTGAATTAAACGATGGTGATCTGACCACCACGTTAGAGAGTGTCGTACAATCGGTTTTAAAGATATTAATTGAGATATCTTTGTGTAATCCTTGCACCATTGATTCAGCATACAGAGCTGAAGAGGTCGCATGTGAAAACGAGCAAAGGGGATCGCGTCCGATGCAGCAGTCATAAGACCTAGAATTTCCATGCATAAGGCTACCGAAGGGAATGATTGTGACTGAAGGTTTCGACAAGCTGAGATCAATTTTAGACGTCTCTTGTCTGTTAAAGACAGAGTCATGGACACTGAATCTATCTGGAAACCCAGAAAGGTTACCCTTGTCTGAGGAATCAATGAACTTTTTGGTGAATTGATCCTCCAACCATGATCTTGAAGAAACAACACAAGTCGATTCGTATGAGATTCTGCTAAATGTAAAGACTGAGCAAGTACCAAGATATCGTCCAAATAAGGAAATACCACAATACCCTGTTCTCTGATTACAGACAGAAGGGCACCGAGAACCTTTGTAAAAATTCTTGGAGCTGTAGCTAGGCCAAACGGCAGAGCCACTAACTGGTAATGCTTGTCCAGAAAAGAGAATCTCAGGAACTGATAATGATCTGGATGAATCGGAATATGCAGATATGCATCCTGTAAATCTATTGTGGACATATAATTCCCTTGCTGAACAAAAGGCAAGATAGTCCTTACAGTTACCATCGTGAACGTTGGTATCCTTACATAACGATTCAATGTTTTTAGATCCAGAACTGGTCTGAAGGAATTCTCCTTCTTTGGTACAATGAAGAGATTTGAATAAAACCCCATCCCCTGTTCCAGAACTGGAACTGGCATAATTACTCCAGCCAACTCTAGATCTGAAACACAATTCAGAAATGCTTGAGCTTTCACTGGATTTACTGGGACACGGGAAAGAAAAAATCTCTTTGCAGGAGGTCTCATCTTGAAACCAATTCTGTACCCTTCTGAAACAATGTTCTGAATCCAAAGATTGTGAACAGAACTGATCCAAATTTCTTTGAAAAAACGTAACCTGCCCCCTACCAGCTGAGCTGGAATGAGGGCCGCACCTTCATGTGGACTTAGAAGCTGGCTTTGCCTTTCTAGAAGGCTTGGATTTATTCCAGACTGGAGATGGTTTCCAAACTGAAACTGCTCCTGAGGATGAAGGATCAGGCTTTTGTTCTTTGTTGAAACGAAAGGAACGAAAACGATTATTAGCCCTGTTCTTACCCTTAGATTTTTTATCCTGTGGTAAAAAAGTTCCTTTCCCACCAGTAACAGTTGAGATAATAGAATCCAACTGAGAACCAAATAATTTGTTACCCTGGAAAGAAATGGAAAGTAGAGTTGATTTAGAAGCCATATCAGCATTCCAAGTTTTAAGCCATAAAGCTCTTCTAGCTAAAATAGCTAGAGACATAAACCTGACATCAACTCTGATAATATCAAAAATGGCATCACAGATAAAATTATTAGCATGTTGAAGAAGAATAATAAAATTACGCAACTTCCGGCAACAAGTATGACGCCGGAAACAGAAAAGATTTTTTGCGCCAAAAAAGTCCGCGCCAAGAATTACGCAATAAAATGAAGCATTTTCAGCCCCCGCGAGCCTAACAGCCCACAGGGAAAAAAAAAGTCAAATTTTTAAGGTAAGAAAAAATGATTGATTCAAATGCATTATCCCAAATATGAAACTGACTGAAAATAAGGAATGTTGAACATCCTGAGTCAAGGCAAATAAATGTTTGAATACATATATTTAGAACTTTATAAACAAAGTGCCCAACCATAGCTTAGAGTGTCACAGAAAATAAGACTTACTTACCCCAGGACACTCATCTACATGTTTGTAGAAAGCCAAACCAGTACTGAAACGAAAATCAGCAGAGGTAATGGTATATATATATAAGAGTATATCGTCGATCTGAAAAGGGAGGTAAGAGATGAATCTCTACGACCGATAACAGAGAACCTATGAAATAGACCCCGTAGAAGGAGATCACTGCATTCAAAATAGGCAATACTCTCCTCACATCCCTCTGACATTCACTGCACGCTGAGAGGAAAACCGGGCTCCAACCTGCTGCGGAGCGCATATCAACGTAGAATCTAGCACAAACTTACTTCACCACCTCCATAGGAGGCAAAGTTTGTAAAAACTGAATTGTGGGTGTGGTGAGGGGTGTATTTATAGGCATTTTGAGGTTTGGGAAACTTTGCCCCTCCTGGTAGGAATGTATATCTCATACGTCACTAGCTCATGGACTCTTGCTAATTACATGAAAGAAAACATTTTAAACCTTAGGTACTAACTTAGAGAGATACCCTGCTCGTTATTTAAGAGCCGATGGAAGAATTCAGAGAAGACACAGTGGCGCTTCAGATTGCGGCCTAAACGACCACATGACCTAGCAGACGTATTGAAGCACTGAATCTTCCAGCACACAGATAAGGCAGCCGCAGCCCTGGGAAACTTACCTCAATCTTTGGGCCATAGCAGAGGACAAAGACCGAGCGACCTGCGTTCTGACCGAGAACGGCTGTGGGAGTATATCACGGTGCTGTTCACTGCACGTAAGCGGTTTGGTCCCGCGACTATCTGCCGCCATTAGCTCCTAAGAGGCGTAGCACCCCGGAGCTGTGAACTGCTGATAGTGGTGCAGTCAGGGGCAAACAAGAGGAGCGTGAGGAGATACAACCACGTAATCATTGTCCCCTTGAGAGCTACATCGGGTAACAAAGACATAGCTGAGGCCTTCACCTCTTGGGGGAAATACAAACGAGAGTCTATCTGTTTTTGTATGGCCTTTGATAATACCGCTGTCAACGACTTATTCTGCTAGAAAGGGGGTTTTGAGCCTGCAATATATTGTGCCTGCAACCATAAAGGGTCAAGTTCAGCTAGGACCCCATAGTGTTTTATACTCAGCACTAACACCAGCAAAATAAAAAATAAAAAAATAAAAACAAACAATTTAAAAATAAAATAAATACAGACAAAAAGAAAAAAGAGAGAATCACATTAGGGTAATCTGACAGTAATCCTGGGACTTTGATACCCTCAACATACACTATAAGGGGATGTGATTACTAGCACTGGAACCCCAATTAGAGCGGAGTTGTTGTCTGGTACAAGTTACAGACCCACAGAAGCCTGCATACAGTGTTAAACAACTGAAATACCCTCATTTTAAATATGTCCAACAGGAAAAATACTAAGGGTGAAAAAGGCCCTAAAAGTGCTAACCTTACTAACTACCTTAAAATAGTCAATTCAGGACCTGACCCAATGAACACAGAGATTTCACTTCATACCCCATTGCCAGTTACAACAAGTTCACCATCTGATATACTGACACAAGAACCTCTAACCAGAGAGGACCTTAACGTCATCTCCTCAAAAGCTGATATAAATGCTGTTTTAACGGAGATGAGATCTTTATTTGGGGACTTGAACAAAGACTTTCACCAGATTAACACTTGCAAAACACTTGAGAGAAAACAGGACATTTTGCAAACTCAAGTAACATCCAACTCGCAACGTGCCTACGAACAAGAGGGAGACATACAGTTTCTGTTGTCCAGGGTGGAGGATCTGGACAATAGAGGCAGGCGGAACAATCTGAGAATTAGGAGAGTTCCAGAAACCATTAGTAACACTGCTATAGAGGGCTATTTACAAGACTTATTCCGTACAATAAAGGGCACGCCAAATTCACCTGATATCCCGATGGAAAAAGCCCACCGCGCCCTCCGCCCAAAGCCCTCCCCTAAGGCGCCCCCCAGGGACATCATTATAAAATTTCTAAGTTACAAGGAAAAGGACAAAATTTCACAGAAAGCACGAGCCATCAAGGATCTCACACATGCGGGAATTCCTATACAAGTTTTCTCAGACCTGAGTCAACTCACCTTACAGAAGAGGAGAGATCTTCGGTTTATCACCAGCGAACTCCAATCACACAAGATTCAATATAAGTGGGGCTTTACGGTGTGTATAATAGCCTCCCAAAACGGAAAACAAGCAATATATAGAACACAGACAGATTTACAAGATTTCTGCAAGATACTGGAGATAGACATACTGTCTACTGCTGAAGGGGATGCCCCTCTGCAGGATCAAAACACACAGGACGAAGCAGCTCCTGATAAATAACTAAAATTTTACTATATGGACTTCTGGTGACTGTTGCGAACTACCACTGATGTCTATGGCAGAACTAGATAAGTACTGTTTGGTTAATGTTGGGCATATTTTTTTTTCTCTCTTACTACTGTTATGGTTAATATTGTGGTGTATGGGTTTAAATGGGTCCAGCTTGGTTGTAAACCATTGGGTTAAGGAGCACTACCTTAGAATAGTTTAAGCTGCAGAGGGCATTGGACGTAGATGACCCAAATTTATAACAGACGGGTACAAAGACAGGGACAATATGTAGCGCACCAATTAAAGGTAGCCTGACCACATAATTACCACCTGCCCTTATCTAGGAGGCTTAGCAATAGACAAATGAAGGCTAGCTATTAGCCTTGTCAAGATATCATTACAAACTCCTACTTCCCATTAGTTAGGCTCACATATTAGGGCTCTTGTCAACACTGAGAAACAAGAATAGAAGTACACAGTTGACACCATGCGTTAATAATTGATCTTGCTGGTATTGTCAAGTTATAACATTCATCAGGTACCCACGACAGTCATTTTTAGTTACGCATTAATTGTTATAGGAAATAGTTGGGTTTATACTTAAAATGGTCGATACTCCAAATTATGTTTATATATTTCTTTATCCCAGGTCATATATTGCTGTTAATATCTTTGTTTCTTTGTGGTGTTTATTGTGTAGAGGTTAACTATGTTACTATAAGAGAATAATATGTAACTGACTATTTCTGACTTTCTCAATCACAAGGTACCTAGGGTTCTTTCGGGACCTTGCATCGCTTGGGCATACATTGCCCCTTCCTAATAATATTCTTCTTTATACTAATTGCATCTGGTTTGGGAATACTGATCCCACATTTATACACTTTTCTTACTTCTTCCTTACTGACGATATATCTAAGGGGGTCGCATATAGATGTGACTCCACTAACTTGTATTTACACTAGACACTGTAGTCATATTTTGGAGATACCGCATATATCGTGCTTAAATAGGGAAACACTACCCTCTGGAATCAGTGTTTAGACTTTACTTACTCTCCTACTTTTCTCCCTAAACTTTCTTTACCCAAACTTTTCATCCCCCTTTTCTCCCCCGGCTTTTTTTGTTGTTTTTGTTTTGTTCTCTCTCTTCCTTTACAATCATGCCCACACACGGGGTACACAATCTGTCACTGATGACTATAAACACGAATGGTCTAAACATCCCTGAAAAAAGAACGCATTTGATAAGGAACGCCATTTGGACACATTGTGATGTAATATTCATGCAAGAGACACATTTTCGGAAAGGTAAAGAACCGGTCTGGCCTAATCCCAAATTCCCGACTTCTTATTTTGCATCAGGGCCCACAAAGAAAAATGGTGTAGGTATCATGATTAAACAATCCTCCCCCTTTTCTCTCAAACATATAGAAAGGGATCCTGATGGACGGTACTTGATTATTGTGGGTATATATATTGGAAATATGCAAGGGAGCTCTGATTTTAGGAGGGGACTTCAACCTCCCCCTTAACCCTGTACTAGACACGTCTAGAGCGACAGCTTCCATTCCCAAAAAAGTTATAGACAATGCAACTCTAGACTTGAGGAGCTAGCGATTCATGACACATGGCGTATATTGCACCCCATTAGACGCGATTACACCTTTTTCTCACATCCCCATGACACATTCCCAAGAATAGATTATATCTTTACAGACCAGACCACCCTGGCAGGAGTAAAGAGCACTCAGATACTTCCTGTGACGTGGTCTGACCACGCCCCAGTTAAATGTAAAATGGAGTGGCCTACCATGCTGGACTATCCTTTCGTCTGGAGGTTTGACAACTTTTTGATTAATAACCAAGTCATTAAAACTCAGGTAGAGAAAAAGCTATTAGAATACTTCCAGCACAATGACACGGGGCAGGTGGCGGACCATGTTGTATGGGAGGCAAACAAATGCGTACTTAGGGGTGAGCTAATCAAACTGACAGCCCTACAATCAAAACAGACCAGACTTAGATACACTTCACTTCTTTCTAAGATACATGAATTGGAGATTAAACACACAAAAACACCTACTGACAATCAAGTTAAGTTGGACCTTCAGCAGATAAGGAAAGAGATACAGGATATACACTCTATTGATCATCAGAGACTGGCCCTAAAACTATAGCAGAAGTATTTTGAATTCGGGGATAAGCCTGGTAAACTTTTAGCGAGAGCTCTGAAAAGGAAGCAATTAAAATCCCATGTCCACTCTATATTAAATCAACACAACCAGACATGCACAGATAGCCCGTCTATAGCGGAAGTACTAAGATCATACTACCATTCTCTATACAACTTAAAAAGATAAGGAAGCCCCTCCCCACAGTGACGACGAGACCCTCACCCAGACCCCCACTGACTTGTATCTGAACTCTTTGACCCTCCCAAAACTTTCGGACGAAGAGAGGGAAGAACTAGACACACACATTTCGGCAGATGAAGTGGCTAAACTATAGACAGTTTACCATCCAGTAAGAGCCCTGGTCCAGACAATTTTAGGGCTAAATATGATAAAATATTCAAAGACATACTATCACCGCGTCTAGCAACACTGTTTATTTATTCTATGCTTTTGGCACGTTACTACTATTCCAAAACCAGGAAAGACAACAGATCGCCCAGAGAACTTTAGGCCAATATCTCTCCTTAACGTAGATCTCAAGATCTTCACAAAAATACTCAAAACAAAAATGAATAAATATTTGCTGCAACGAATATCCCCTGATCAGGTGGGGTTTGTCCCTGGTCGCGAGGCCAGAGATAACACCATAAAAGCCACCCTTTAAGTGAACTATGCACAACAAAATAATATCTCATCCATACTTATCTCAACCGACGCCGAGAAGGCGTTCGACAGGGTCAGCTGGACTTTTCTCAAAGCTGTCCTGTCGAAAATGAACTTTGGCCAACCTTTTATACAAAAGGTTTTCTCCCTCTACACGGAACTCACAGAGCAGGTTAAAATGAACAACATATTATCTGACCCCTTTAAAATAAAGCAACCAACATTCATTCATTAGACTCTAAACACCGACTGTGATGGGTCCCATGGAATGTTAAATGACAGTGTTAATGTTATATTCCAAAGCTGTATGAATCACCAAGCTTGATAATATTTTATGCACTCTGGTGGAGCACTGAATGGTATATTAGTATATTCAATTTTAATAACGTTTTAATTATTAATAAACCGGCATCCACTTGTGTAATATAGTGTAACAGGTGTGTATATATCCTTTCCAATGGCGTGTGTATATTCTGAATATATGTCCTTATATTCACTTCCAAACTGATATAGAATACCACAATGCACAGTACCCACACCGGTATCAAACAAATGACTTTGTAATCACAGTGTATAATTTTATAGATTCCGGTCCTACTCACCGCAGGAAGGGCAAATTTCAGTGTTAGTGGTAGAAGCTCTGATCCGTGTTGATTCTTCTCGGTTGTCCTTACACGCTGTACACACCTGCAGGGTAGCTCAGTGATTGACTGCTATACAGGCTTTGGTTGCTTAGAAAGACACACTGATCATAGGATGCATACACCCCTCCTCAGCGTTTTCCTTGCGCTGACATGATGCATAAGAAATTCCAAAAGAAGTTAGTGGAGGTGAATGCAGGCAGCACAACTTAGTTAAAAATTAGTAAACTTTATTAAATCATTTAAAACTGATACAAGCACAGAAACAATTGTTACCCAAACACACAGGGGGAAAGACTGCCTTCCGACGCGTTTCCTGCTCAAACTGAGCACTTCATCAGGGACCCTGATGAAGTGCTCAGTTTGAGCAGGAAACGCGTCGGAAGGCAGTCTTTCCCCCTGTGTGTTTGGGTAACAATTGTTTCTGTGCTTGTATCAGTTTTAAATGATTTAATAAAGTTTACTAATTTTTAACTAAGTTGTGCTGCCTGCATTCACCTCCACTAACTTCTTTTGGAATCCCTTTAAAATAACAAATGGCATACGACAAGGGTGCCCACTGTCACCGCTATTATTTGCCCTCACGATTGAAATATTAGCACAAAAAATACGGGACAATCAAAAAATCTCAGGAATAACAATAGGTGCCCATGAACATAAATTATCTTTATATGCAGACAATGTTCTACTATCCGTCACAAATCCCCTGGTTTTGCTCCCAGAAATTCTCAAGGAACTTGAGGAATATGGCAAGGTGTCCAACTTTCATTTAAATCAAACAAAGTCGGAAATATTGAACGTAAATTTACCTCAGGCAGATCTATGCCGTATACCAGATATCTGTAAGCTACGGATAAAAACTCACACACTTAAATACCTACGCCTAGATTTAGAGTTTTGCGTTAGAAGGGGTGCGTTAGCTACGCGGGTTTTTTTCCCCCCACACCTTTTAAACAACGCTGGTATTTAGAGTTCTCAGAAGGGCTGCGTTAGGCTCCAAAAAGGGAGCGTACAGGCATATTTACCGCCACTGCAACTCTCAATACCAGCGTTGCTTATGGACGCGGCCAGCTTCAAAAACGTGCTCGTGCACGATTCCCCATAGGAAACAATGGGGCAGTTTGAGCTGGAAAAAAACTTAACACCTGCAAAAAAGCAGCGTTCAGCTCCTAACGCAGCCCCATTGTTTCCTATGGGGAAACACTCCCTATGTCTGCACCTAACACCCTAACATGTACCCCGAGTATAAACACCCCTAACTTTACACTTATTAACCCCTAATCTGCCCCCTTTGTTATCACTGACCCCTGCATATTATTTTTAACCCCTAATCTGCCGCTCCGTACAGCGCCGCAACCTACATTATCCCTATGTACCCCTAATCTGCTGCCCCTAACACCGCTGACCCCTATATTATATTTATTAACCCCTAATCTGCCGCCCCCAACGTTGCCGACACCTACCTACAATTATTAACCCCTAATCTGCCGACCGGACCTCGCTGCTACTCTAATAAATGTATTAACCCCTAAAGCTAAGTCTAACCCTAACACTAACACCCCCTAAGTTAAATATAATTTAAATCTAACGAAATAAAATAAATCTTATTAAATAAATTAATCCTATTTAAAGCTAAATACTTACCTGTAAAATAAACCCTAATATAGCTACAATATAAATAATAATTATATTGTAGCTATTTTAGGATTTATATTTATTTTACAGGCAACTTTGTATTTATTTTAACCAGGTACAATAGCTATTAAATAGTTAATAACTATTTAATAGTTACCTAGTTAAAATTATTTCAAAATTACCTGTAAAATAAATCCTAACCTAAGTTACAATTAAACCTAACACTACACTCTCAATAAATTAATTAAATAAACTACCTACAATTATCTACAATTAAATCAACTAAACTAAATTACAAAAACAAATAAACACTAAGTTACAAAAAATAAAAAAAAGATTACAAGAATTTTAAACCAATTACACCTACTCTAAGCCCCCTAAAAAAATAACAAAGCCCCCCAAAATAAAAAAATGCCCTACCCTATTCTAAAATAAAGATGTTACAGCTCTTTTAACTTACCAGCCCTTAAAATGGCCTTTTGCGGGGCATGCCCCAAAGAAAACAGCTCTTTTGCATTTAAATAAACATACAATACCCACCCCCAACATTACAACCCACCACCCACATACCCCTAATCTAACCCAAACCCCCCTTAAAAAACCTAACAATAGAATGCAAGCTCAATCTGATTGGCTGATTGGATCAGCCAATCCGATTGAACTTGAATCTGATTGGCTGATTCAATCAGCCAATCAGATTTTTCCTATCTTAATTCCGATTGGCTGTTAGAATCCTATCAGCCAATCGGAATTTGAGGGACGCCATCTTGGATGATGTCACTTAAAGGAACCTTCATTCGTCGGGAGTCGCCGGAAGAAGAGGATGGATCCGCGTCGGCTGCTTCAAGATGGTCCCGCTCCGTGCCGGATGGAAGAAGATAGAAGATGCCGCCTGGATGAAGATGTCTACCGGTCCGGATGCCCTCTTATTGCCGGATAGGATGAAGACTTTGGATCCTCTTCTGGACCTCTTCTTGCCGGATAGGATGAAGACTTCGGACCCTCTTCTTGACGGATCGGTGATACCCGGCGTGGTGAAGATAAGGTAGGAAGATCTTCAGGGGCTTAGTGTTAGGTTTTTTAAGGAGGGTTTGGGTTAGATTAGGGGTATGTGGGTGGTGGGTTGTAATGTTGGGGTGGGTATTGTATGTTTATTTAAATGCAAAAGAGCTGTTTTCATTGGGGCATGCCCCGCAAAAGGCCCTTTTAAGGGCTGGTAAGGTAAAAGAGCTGTAAATTTTTTATTTTAGAATAGGGTAGGGCATTTTTTTATTTTGGGGGGCTTTGTTATTTTTTTAGGGGGCTTAGAGTAGGTGTAATTAGTTTAAAATTCTTGTAATCTTTTATTTTTTGTAATTTAGTGGGGGGTTTTGTAATTTAGTGGGGTTTTTTGTAATTTAGTGTTTGTTTTTTAATTTAGTTTAGTTGATTTAATTGTAGATAATTGTAGATAGCTTATTTAATTAATTTATTGATAGTGTAGTATTAGGTTTAATTGTAACTTAGGTTAGGATTTATTTTACAGGTAATTTTGTAATTATTTTAACTAGGTAGCTATTAAATAGTTATTAACTATTTAATAGCTATTGTACCTAGTTAAAATAAATACAAAGTTGCCTGTGAAATAAATATAAATCCTAAAATAGCTACAATATAAGTATTAGTTATATTGTAGCTATATTAGGGTTTATTTTACAGGTAAGTATTTAGTTTTAAATAGGATTAATTTATTTAATAAGATTTATTTTATTTCGTTAGATAAAAATTTTATTTAACTTAGGGGGGTGTTAGGGTTAGACTTAGCTTTAGGGGTTAATACATTTATTAGAGTAGCGGCGAGATCCGTTCGGCAGATTAGGGGTTAATACTTGAAGTTAGGTGTCGGCGATGTTAGGGAGGGCAGATTAGGAGTTAATAAAATTTATTATAGGGTTTTTTGAGGCGGGAGTGAGGCGGTTTAGGGGTTAATAAATTTATTATAGTAGTGGCGAGGTCCGGTCGGCAGATTAGGGGTTAAAAAGTGTAGGTAGGTAGCGGCGACGTTGGGGGGGCAGATTAGGGGGTAATAAATATTATGTAGGGGTCGGCGATGTTAGGGGCAGCAGATTAGGGGTACATAGGGATAATGTAGGTTTCGGTGGTGTGCGGTCGGCAGATTAGGGGTTAAAAAAATTTAATAGAGTGGCGGCGATGTGGGGGGCCTCGGTTTAGGGGTGCATAGGTAGTTTATGGGTGTTAGTGTACTTTAGAGCACAGTAGTTAAGAGCTTTATGAACCGGCGTTAGCCCAGAAAGCTCTTAACTCCTGGCTTTTTTCTGCAGCTGGAGTCTTGTCGTTAGATTTCTAACGCTCACTTCAGCCAAGACTCTAAATACCGGCGTTAGAAAGATCCCATTGAAAAGATAGGATATGCAATTGACGTAAGGGGATCTGCAGTATGGAAAAGTCGCGACTGGAAAGTGAGCGTTAGACCCTTACCTACAAGACTCTAAATACCAGCGGTAGGCCAAAACCAGCGTTAGGACCCCCTAACGCTGGTTTTGACGGCTAACGCAGAACTCTAAATCTAGGCGTTTGGGATTAATTTAACGCCAAACACAAACACCCTTTTTGAAGCCAATTATACCCACTTGTTAACATCGATAACTGGGGATCTTTCTTCATGGAAGAACAAGAAAATCTCTTGGTTAAGCAGGATTGGTGAAATAAAAATTAATATTCTTCCCCATATTCTGTATTACCTGCAAACTCTCCAAATCCTATTCCCAGCCCAATATTTACTAAAACTTCAGGGAATCATAGAAGAATATATCTGTGGGGCACGAGACCTCGAATCTCTAAACATACCCTTTATGAAAATGGTGGTTTGGGTATCCCAAACTTTTTACTATACAAGAAAGCCATTAATCTCCAACACCAAGTGGAATGGAGTATCAATTCAAGGGACAAAACATGGGTTCAGATAGGTGGTACAATTTTGGGGGTGGGGAATCTGGGGTCCTTGAGTTGGGTCTCCTACAAAAATAGACCTAATATAGTAAGCTTCTACCCATTCTTACGAGAATTCTTCTCACAATGGGACAAAACTCTTGGAGAACACCCGCAAATCTCCATTAATTCCATTTATACAAAACCTGGATATCCTGTTCACAACTGCGCAACAGACAATCCTGAATAAAGCACAAATAGATCAAACTATGTTTCATAGGCTAGTGGCAAACAAGAAACTTAGAAACTTAAGAGGAACTGGAAAGTTCAGGGTTGAACATTTCTTGGTACTTCCACAGACAGCGGCAACACTATTTACTAACGCATAAAAAAGCAGAAAATATAACCAGACAGCTGACACTGTTGGAAATGCTTTGCTTACTACCCCATTCCCCAAAACACTTAATCTCCATTATGTACAGACTTCTGACGTCACATAAGGAAACTAGTACACCCACATTTATAAGACAGTGGAACCGCGAACTGGACCAGGCCCTTACGGATACAGAATGGCAGAAAATATTTCATAATCCCACTAAGGCATCTATCTCTGCCAAGATTCTGGAATCCAATTATAAGTATTTATCTCTTTGGTACCTTACATGAAGTAAGACGGGAAGTGTTCGAGGGGATGTGGCGAATCTGGCACGGTCCTTCACATTTGGTGGACCTGCGAGCTAATAAAGCCATTTTGGCAGTCTGTTCTAGACGTGATGGATTCTAAATGTCACACTAAGTAGGAGCCCTAAACTTTTTCATGGACTACCCAAGTTGGTAGAAAAACCCAAAAAGTACCTTTTATACATAATGCTCAATGGTGACACGGGTCTCAGATTGGGAAAACCAGGTAGACAGATATCTGTTGCTGGAAAGATTTCGCTATTTGAGAGATGATAAAATTGAAATTCATGTTAGAACTTTGGAAGCCACTGACCAGATGATACCCTGTGCCCTGTAACACATTAAATCTTAACACAGAGACTACTCAGTCTGACCCCCCCTCTCTCTAGAGGTTGTGTGTGTGTTTTTATTTTGGGTTTTTTTCTCCCCCCCCCACCCATCCAACTTACCTATGATAACTATCCCCCCTTCTCTCTTAGAGTCCCTACTTTCACTACTACCGTCATACATTGATGGTTCAGATGTATGCCAAAACTTAAGTTTACTAGGGTGTAAGCTATAACACCCAAGACAGGTTGATCACGTTTGTTAAAATGTTATGGATTGTGTACAGGATTTCAAACTGTTGCATGTCAAATAACCCAGGGGGATTCACTAAATATCAGGAATATGCATTGTGCATAGGAGGATAAGACTTATAGGACACTTGACACTCACAAGTGTAATACCCATAAGAGACTGGATAACAACTCCTCAGATATATTTTCTCCCTTAAGATGTGAGAGTATGCGGAACATTTGTAAAACTCCCTTTTATAACACCTATTGTTTTTACACTTTTGTACACATGTGATTTATGTACTGTTTTTCTTATAACCTAATAAAGCTTTTTGAAAAAACAGAATTTATGTTTACCTGATAAATTACTTTCTCCAACGGTGTGTCCGGTCCACGGCGTCATCCTTACTTGTGGGATATTCTCCTCCCCAACAGGAAATGGCAAAGAGCCCAGCAAAGCTGGTCACATGATCCCTCCTAGGCTCCGCCTACCCCAGTCATTCGACCGACGTTAAGGAGGAATATTTGCATAGGAGAAACCATATGGTACCGTGGTGACTGTAGTTAAAGAAAATAAATTATCAGACCTGATTAAAAAAACCAGGGCGGGCCGTGGACCGGACACACCGTTGGAGAAAGTAATTTATCAGGTAAACATAAATTCTGTTTTCTCCAACATAGGTGTGTCCGGTCCACGGCGTCATCCTTACTTGTGGGAACCAATACCAAAGCTTTAGGACACGGATGAAGGGAGGGAGCAAATCAGGTCACCTAAATGGAAGGCACCACGGCTTGCAAAACCTTTCTCCCAAAAATAGCCTCAGAAGAAGCAAAAGTATCAAACTTGTAAAATTTGGTAAAAGTGTGCAGTGAAGACCAAGTCGCTGCCCTACATATCTGATCAACAGAAGCCTCGTTCTTGAAGGCCCATGTGGAAGCCACAGCCCTAGTGGAATGAGCTGTGATTCTTTTGGGAGGCTGCCGTCCGGCAGTCTCGTAAGCCAATCTGATGATGCTTTTAATCCAAAAAGAGAGAGAGGTAGAAGTTGCTTTTTGACCTCTCCTTTTACCAGAATAAACAACAAACAAGGAAGATGTTTGTCTAAAATCCTTTGTAGCATCTAAATAGAATTTTAGAGCGCGAACAACATCCAAATTGTGCAACAAACGTTCCTTCTTTGAAACTGGTTTCGGACACAGAGAAGGTACGATAATCTCCTGGTTAATGTTTTTGTTAGAAACAACTTTTGGAAGAAAACCAGGTTTAGTACGTAAAACCACCTTATCTGCATGGAACACCAGATAAGGAGGAGAACACTGCAGAGCAGATAATTCTGAAACTCTTCTAGCAGAAGAGATTGCAACTAAAAACAAAACTTTCCAAGATAATAACTTAATATCAACGGAATGTAAGGGTTCAAACGGAACCCCCTGAAGAACTGAAAGAACTAAATTGAGACTCCAAGGAGGAGTCAAAGGTTTGTAAACAGGCTTAATTCTAACCAGAGCCTGAACAAAGGCTTGAACATCTGGCACAGCTGCCAGCTTTTTGTGAAGTAACACAGACAAGGCAGAAATCTGTCCCTTCAGGGAACTTGCAGATAATCCTTTTTCCAATCCTTCTTGAAGGAAGGATAGAATCTTAGGAATCTTAACCTTGTCCCAAGGGAATCCTTTAGATTCACACCAACAGATATATTTTTTCCAAATTTTGTGGTAAATCTTTCTAGTTACAGGCTTTCTGGCCTGAACAAGAGTATCGATAACAGAATCTGAGAACCCTCGCTTCGATAAGATCAAGCGTTCAATCTCCAAGCAGTCAGCTGGAGTGAAACCAGGTTCGGATGTTCGAACGGACCCTGAACAAGAAGGTCTCGTCTCAAAGGTAGCTTCCAAGGTGGAGCCGATGACATATTCACCAGATCTGCATACCAAGTCCTGCGTGGCCACGCAGGAGCTATCAAGATCACCGACGCCCTCTCCTGATTGATCCTGGCTACCAGCCTGGGGATGAGAGGGAACGGCGGGAACACATAAGCTAGTTTGAAGGTCCAAGGTGCTACTAGTGCATCCACTAGAGCCGCCTTGGGATCCCTGGATCTGGACCCGTAGCAAGGAACTTTGAAGTTCTGACGAGAGGCCATCAGATCCATGTCTGGAATGCCCCACAGCTGAGTGACTTGGGCAAAGATTTCCGGATGGAGTTCCCACTCCCCCGGATGCAATGTCTGACGACTCAGAAAATCCGCTTCCCAATTTTCCACTCCTGGGATGTGGATAGCGGACAGGTGGCAGGAGTGAGACTCCGCCCATAGAATGATTTTGGTCACTTCTTCCATCGCCAGGGAACTCCTTGTTCCCCCCTGATGGTTGATGTACGCAACAGTTGTCATGTTGTCTGATTGAAACCGTATGAACTTGGCCCTCGCTAGCTGAGGCCAAGCCTTGAGAGCATTGAATATCGCTCTCAGTTCCAGAATATTTATCGGTAGAAGAGATTCTTCCCGAGACCAAAGACCCTGAGCTTTCAGGGATCCCCAGACCGCGCCCCAGCCCATCAGACTGGCGTCGGTCGTGACAATGACCCACTCTGGTCTGCGGAATGTCATCCCTCGTGACAGGTTGTCCAGGGACAGCCACCAACGGAGTGAGTCTCTGGTCCTCTGATTTACTTGTATCTTTGGAGACAAGTCTGTATAATCCCCATTCCACTGACTGAGCATGCACAGTTGTAATGGTCTTAGATGAATGCGCGCAAAAGGAACTATGTCCATAGCCGCTACCATCAACCCGATCACTTCCATGCACTGAGCTATGGAAGGAAGAGGAACGGAATGAAGTATCCGACAAGAGTCTAGAAGCTTTGTTTTTCTGGCCTCTGTCAGAAATATCCTCATTTCTAAGGAGTCTATTATTGTTCCCAAGAAGGGAACCCTTGTTGACGGAGATAGAGAACTCTTTTCCACGTTCACTTTCCATCCGTGAGATCTGAGAAAGGCCAGGACGATGTCCGTGTGAGCCTTTGCTTGAGGAAGGGACGACGCTTGAATCAGAATGTCGTCCAAGTAAGGTACTACAGCAATGCCCCTTGGTCTTAGCACAGCTAGAAGGGACCCTAGTACCTTTGTGAAAATCCTTGGAGCAGTGGCTAATCCGAAAGGAAGCGCCACGAACTGGTAATGCTTGTCCAGGAATGCGAACCTTAGGAACCGATGATGTTCCTTGTGGATAGGAATATGTAGATACGCATCCTTTAAATCCACCGTGGTCATGAATTGACCTTCCTGGATGGAAGGAAGAATAGTTCGAATGGTTTCCATCTTGAACGATGGAACTTTGAGAAACTTGTTTAAGATCTTGAGATCTAAGATTGGTCTGAACGTTCCCTCTTTTTTGGGAACTATGAACAGATTGGAGTAGAACCCCATCCCTTGTTCTCTTAATGGAACAGGATGAATCACTCCCATTTTTAACAGGTCTTCTACACAATGTAAGAATGCCTGTCTTTTTATGTGGTCTGAAGACAACTGAGACCTGTGGAACCTCCCCCTTGGGGGAAGTCCCTTGAATTCCAGAAGATAACCTTGGGAGACTATTTCTAGCGCCCAAGGATCCAGAACATCTCTTGCCCAAGCCTGAGCGAAGAGAGAGAGAGTCTGCCCCCCACCAGATCCGGTCCCGGATCGGGGGCCAACATTTCATGCAGTCTTGGTAGCAGTGGCAGGTTTCTTGGCCTGCTTTCCCTTGTTCCAGCCTTGCATTGGTCTCCAAGCTGGCTTGGCTTGAGAAGTATTACCCTCTTGCTTAGAGGACGTAGCACCTCGGGCTGGTCCGTTTCTACGAAAGGGACGAAAATTAGGTTTATTTTTTTCCTTGAAAGGCCGATCCTGAGGAAGGGCGTGGCCCTTACCCCCAGTGATATCAGAGATAATCTCTTTCAAGTCAGGGCCAAACAGCGTTTTCCCCTTGAAAGGAATGTTAAGTAGCTTGTTCTTGGAAGACGCATCAGCCGACCAAGATTTCAACCAAAGCGCTCTGCGCGCCACAATAGCAAACCCAGAATTCTTAGCCGCTAACCTAGCCAATTGCAAAGTGGCGTCTAGGGTGAAAGAATTAGCCAATTTGAGAGCATTGATTCTGTCCATAATCTCCTCATAAGGAGGAGAATCACTATCGACCGCCTTTATCAGCTCATCGAACCAGAAACATGCGGCTGTAGCGACAGGGACAATGCATGCAATTGGTTGTAGAAGGTAACCCTGCTGAACAAACATCTTTTTAAGCAAACCTTCTAATTTTTTATCCATAGGATCTTTGAAAGCACAACTATCCTCTATGGGTATAGTGGTGCGTTTGTTTAAAGTGGAAACCGCTCCCTCGACCTTGGGGACTGTCTGCCATAAGTCCTTTCTGGGGTCGACCAAAGGAAACAATTTTTTAAATATGGGGGGAGGGACGAAAGGAATACCGGGCCTTTCCCATTCTTTATTAACAATGTCCGCCACCCGCTTGGGTATAGGAAAAGCTTCTGGGAGCCCCGGCACCTCTAGGAACTTGTCCATTTTACATAGCTTCTCTGGGATGACCAACTTGTCACAATCATCCAGAGTGGATAATACCTCCTTAAGCAGAATGCGGAGATGTTCCAACTTAAATTTAAATGCAATCACATCAGGTTCAGCCTGTTGAGAAATGTTCCCTGAATCAGTAATTTCTCCCTCAGACAAAACCTCCCTGGCCCCATCAGACTGGGTTAGGGGCCCTTCAGAGATATTAGTATCAGCGTTGCCATGCTCTTCAGTATCTAAAACAGAGCAGCCGCGCTTACGCTGACAAGTGTTCATTTGGGCTAAAATGTTTTTGACAGAATTATCCATTACAGCCGTTAATTGTTGCATAGTAAGGAGTATTGGCGCGCTAGATGTACTAGGGGCCTCCTGAGTGGGCAAGACTCGTGTAGACGAAGGAGGGAATGATGCAGTACCATGCTTACTCCCCTCACTTGAGGAATCATCTTGGGCATCATTGTCATTATCACATAAATCACATTTATTTAAATGAATAGGAATTCTGGCTTCCCCACATTCAGAACACAGTCTATCTGGTAGTTCAGACATGTTAAACAGGCATAAACTTGATAACAAAGTACAAAAACGTTTTAAAATAAAACCGTTACTGTCACTTTAAATTTTAAACTGAACACACTTTATTACTGCAATTGCGAAAAAACATGAAGGAATTGTACAAAATTCACCAAATTTTCACCACAGTGTCTTAAAGCCTTAAAAGTATTGCACACCAAATTTGGAAGCTTTAACCCTTAAAATAACGGAACCGGAGCCGTTTTAAACTTTAACCCCTCTACAGTCCCTGGTATCTGCTTTGCTGAGACCCAACCAAGCCCAAAGGGGAATACGATACCAAATGACGCCTTCAGAAAGTCTTTTCTAAGTATCAGAGCTCCTCACACATGCGACTGCATGCCATGCCTCTCAAAAACAAGTGCGCCACACCGGCGCGAAAATGAGGCTCTGCTTATGCTTTGGGAAAGTCCCTAAGGAATAAGGTGTCTAATACAGTGCCTGCCGATATTCTTATATCAAAATACCCAGATAAAATGATTCCTCAAGGCTAAATATGTGTTAATAATGAATCGATTTAGCCCAGAAAAGTCTACAGTCTTAATAAGCCCTTGTGAAGCCCTTATTTATGATCGTAATAAACATGGCTTACCGGATCCCATAGGGAAAATGACAGCTTCCAGCATTACATCGTCTTGTTAGAATGTGTCATACCTCAAGCAGCAAGAGACTGCATACTGTTCCCCCAACTGAAGTTAGTAGCTCTCAACAGTCCTGTGTGGAACAGCCATGGATTTTAGTTACGGTTGCTAAAATCATTTTCCTCATACAAACAGAAATCTTCATCTCTTTTCTGTTTCTGAGTAAATAGTACATACCAGCACTATTTTAAAATAACAAACTCTTGATTGAATAATAAAAACTACAGTTAAACACTAAAAAACTCTAAGCCATCTCCGTGGAGATGTTGCCTGTACAACGGCAAAGAGAATGACTGGGGTAGGCGGAGCCTAGGAGGGATCATGTGACCAGCTTTGCTGGGCTCTTTGCCATTTCCTGTTGGGGAGGAGAATATCCCACAAGTAAGGATGACGCCGTGGACCGGACACACCTATGTTGGAGAAAAGAAAAAAAAAATTCAAGAAAAAAAACTTAAATCATAAGCAGAAGAATCAAACTGAGACAGCTGCCTGAAGAACTTTTCTACCAAAGACTGCTTCAGAAGAAGCATATACATCAAAATAGTAAAATTTAGTAAATGTATGCAAAGAAGACCAAGTTGCTGCATTGCAAATCTGATCAACCGATGCTTCATTCTTAAAAGCCCAAGAAGTGTCAACTGATCTAGTAGAATGAGCTATAATTCTCTGAGGCGGAGACTATCCCACCTCCAAATAAGCCTTGTGAATCGAAAGCTTTAACCAAGATGCCAAAAGAAATGGCAGAGGCTTTCTGACCTTTCCTAGTACCAGAAAAAACAACAAATAGACTAGAAGTCTTCCTGATATCTTTAGTAGCTTCGACATAATATTTCAAAGCTCTAAAGATTTAAAATTAGGTATCCAAGCGCCAACAAAATGAGGCAGGGTCTTAGCTAAAATTAATTACTTATCACTATTTATTTACAATGTTCATTCCATTTCTGGATGCAAGTACAAACATAAGCAAGCAATGAAAATCAGTGACGATTACAATTTGCTATTTGAAATTCTTCTACCTTGGGGTCTCCAAGTAAAAGTGGTTAAGTGGTGACACTTGTAATTTTATCTCTGATTTTGTAAAATATAATATAAAAATTCCAGAATATCACATACAATTTTAATTCAAACCTTTCATTCCCTCATGGATCCATGTTAACAATCTAAAATAACAAGCTCGTAAGTCTGTTTCAAGGAAGATTTATTATCGGGTTTGGAAAACCTATATTTCATGATGTTTATCCCATAAATTCTCTTGGCATTCTTTTAGGATTCCTAGAATTTTACAGTTTCTTCAGGATGCTTTGGATAAAGGTTTGTCTGCAAGTACCTCGAAGGGACAAATCTCTGCTCTTTCTGTTTTATTTCATAGAAAGATTGCTAAACTTCCTGATATTCACTGTTTTGTTCAGGCTTTGGTTCGTATCAAGCCTGTTGTTAAATCAATCAATCTTCCTTGGAGTCTTAATTTGGTTTTGAAGGCTTTACAGGCTCCTCCTTTGAGCCTATGCATTCTTTGGATATTAAACTACTTTCTTGGAAAGTGTTGTTTCTTTTGGCTATCTCTTCAGCTAGAAGGGTTTCTGAATTGTCTGCTCTCTCTTGTGAGTCTCCTTTTCTGATTTTCCATCAGGATAAGGCTGTTTTGCGGACTTCGTTTAAATTGCTTCCTAAAGTTGTGAATTATAACAACATTAGTAGGGAAATTGTTGTTCCTTCCTTGTGTCCTAATCCCAATAATCCTCTTGAAAGTTCTTTACATTCTTTGGATGTTGTAAGAGCTTTGAAATATCACAAGAAGAAACACCCAGCGCCTATTGGTTTTAACCTCTAGCTCGGATAAATTGACCCCTAGTGGTCAACTAAAAAACAATCAAGATTTAAAATTAGGTATCCAAGCGCCAACAAAATGAGGCAGGGTCTTAGCTAAAATTAATTACTTATCACTATTTATTTACAATGTTCATTCCATTTCTGGATGCAAGTACAAACATAAGCAAGCAATGAAAATCAGTGACTATTACAATTTGCTATTTGAAATTCTTCTACCTTGGGGTCTCCAAGTAAAAGTGGTTAAGTGGTGACACTTGTAATTTTATCTCTGATTTTGAAAAATATAATATAAAAATTCCCGAATATCACATACAATTTTAATTCAAACCTTTCATTCCCTCATGGATCCATGTTAACAATCTAAAATAAGCTCACAGTAAAAATGGACTTACAGTAAGAGTGGAAATTGGGCTTTCACCTTTTTCCTTATTAAAAATAGGATTAAAACTCACCTGCTAAAATAATAGCAGGGATTCTTAATACCCTAGATATTGTTTATTTCTGACAGTTTCAGTTGAAACTGACAGCCACTAAGAAATCAGCTTATCTCTTATACTATGCACAATAACAAACACTCCTAATATCTGAGCGAGTGCCGCTATATCACAGCAGCTCTCGCTACTTGATTATTATAACTTCTGGATATATATGTATAACCAAAGTCTAGGCTTATTGATAGAGCCTAAGCTCAGTTTCTGTGCTGCTGACAGATATATCTGGGTTTCAACGGGTGGCTATTATTCAATGATACGGTAGTGACTAAATAACTTTACAGTATTAATCCAGTGCTTTCAAATTAAAAACAACAAAATAAAACAAACAAACTTAGTGCTAACCTCTAAAACTTAGTGTCGAATTTGGCAAAAGACATATGTGAATAGGTGATTCTTAGTGATCGCTCACTCCTTTAACCATGTATTTAACAAACAAAATTACAAATTTCTACACTCTATCAAAGAAACACAAATCTTATAGCTCTAAAAACGCTATTTCTGTGAAAAAAATCTGTAATCAAAAAAATCCAGGTGGTATTATATACCGTGAAAACGTGAATCTGAAACTGGTATAGTTCAAAAAAAGTCTAATTGTGTCGTCTCTTCACTGCTGTGTGCGGCTAACCATATTGCCTTAAAATTTCAAATAAACCAATGTCAAATAATTAGACCTTAGTCTTCAATAGGTTCGGTGTGTCCCCAGATGCTGTAATTCCCCGGACCATTGGAGATGCCAGTCCTCCTTCTCACTTTGTTTATATGTGTGTCTGCAATGGTGTGCGGCTCAGTTTCTTAGCTTCCCAAGTTTTTTAAAAAAACGCTGCATGACTGATCCCTCTGTTAAAACAGATACAAACAATAGTGCAGATTGCAAATATCAGTACTAATGTAAGAAATATACTCACCAGCCAACGCGTTTCGGTCGTACATCGACCTTTCTCAAGACTGGTTTTAATCACAAACAGAGGTGTTTTTATACCCCTTTCTTCCTGACCTTAGTTTTGGTCCTGGAAGTGTTTGTTATAATCCCTTCGATTTTAATTTAGTGTTTTATTTGTCACTTTGTCTATAATTGACTCTTTTTTAGCTTCTATTGCTCTCTACATATTTCTTTATTTGTTCTACTTGTTTATTTTCGTGTTTTATTGTGTTAAGATCTTAAGTTTCTTGTTTTACGTCTCGTTTTTTGGTCTTTTCTATTGGCTAGTCGGAATTTCTTTTGTGTTACGTAATTGGCCAGTGTTTTATGTTACGTAATTGGCCAGTTTTTTGTGGGTGTGTGATTTTCATTACTCCTTATTGGTTGTGGTTTGTAGCTTTAGTTGATGATATTGATTGGCCAGTTTTTTATGGGTGTGTGGCTTTCATTATTCCCTATTGGTTGTGGTTTATAGCTTCAATTGGTGATATTAATCCTTTCAAATATTTTTATTATTTTATCGATCATTTCTTACTCTGTTGTTTTCTTTTGATTTGCGTAAACCTAATAGAGATCTTATCCGAGTTTTCAAAAACCTTCTTGACTAATGTCATTATTCTTTTAGCAGGTGTATAAATACCCTTGTGTATTCATTCTCATTTGGATTTTTATCACCGCTTTTCCTGCAGGTTTTCCTTCCTTTACCTCACTATTCGAATACTTCTCTCTTTGTTTTTCATGTATGACAGGTACCAATTTTGTACATATATAAATGAAGAAATGAAAAAACTAAATTGTATTTCACTTCTTTATTGGAGATTTAGTGAATGGCACTCTTTTGTTTGCTTATATATCTAAGCTAATTTTACTCTGCTTTACTTCGTTGATACTTATACATTTTCTGTGTTGTTAACTCCTTCTCTATCACTCTCCTTTGGTCATCATTGGTATCGCTCTATTCTTCATTGCTCCTAACTTATCTTATTTGTTTATTACAGCGTTTTCCAAATGTAATTCCCTTTTTCCTAATATTTTCTTACTTTGTGTTGTGCAATGTAATATAATATATGTTATATATTTTTATATATATATATTTTTTTTTTCATGGTAGCTTCCCAGGGGTCCGGAAACCATTCCCATTATCTTAGTAAATTAAATTTTAAGGTTTTCCATTTCTGGAGGAATAAGAATTGTTGGTTTATCATTTCTAAAGGAATGAGAATTGTTGTTTTATCATAAATATAGACTACAAAATGAAAAGAATTTTTAAATTGTTTAGAATATATATAGGTACAATTTATCTATATATATATATATATATAGCACGATAACTTCTAGTGAAAATCCACTTTGCACAGCTATTTGTTTTCATTTTTCTGTGCATTTTCCACTCTTTTGTTGTTGTTATTTTCCAAACCATCAAAGTGTTCAGTCTTATATTTTTTATAAAGACTAAACTGGGCCACTAGTTTTCATATAGCAACCATATTTTGTAAGTGTTTTTTTCTTAAAGTTCTTATATAACATGTTTATATATCATGTTTAGATATTAGACTGTATGCCTTACACGGACTAGTGGGATTCAATCATATTCTTTTAATTTCGGAATCTTCTTGTGGTTGTTTTGTTTTCAAAGGAAAATTCCTTTTTCGAAAATAATTTTTGGAATAACGTTTTCCATATATTGTATAGGTCAGATCTTATCTTATGAAGGCATTCTTTTTATTTAGAGACAAGTTTGTTGGTTTAAGAAAACATAATTTATGTAAGAACTTACCTGATAAATTCATTTATTTCATATTAGCAAGAGTCCATGAGCTAGTGACGTATGGGATATACATTCCTACCAGGAGGGCAAAGTTTCCCAAACCTTAAAATGCCTATAAATACAACCCTCACCACACCCACAATTCAGTTTAACGAATAGCCAAGAAGTGGGGTGATAAGAAAAAAGTGCGAAAGCATATAAAATAAGGAATTGGAATAATTGTGCTTTATACAAAAAAATCAAAACCACCACAAAAAAGGGCGGGCCTCATGGACTCTTGCTAATATGAAAGAAATGAATTTATCAGGTAAGTTCTTACATAAATTATGTTTTCTTTCATGTAATTAGCAAGAGTCCATGAGCTAGTGACGTATGGGATAATGATTACCCAAGATGTGGATCTTTCCACGCAAGAGTCACTAGAGAGGGAGGGATAAAATAAAGACAGCCAATTCCTGCTGAAAATAATCCACACCCAGAATAAACTGAAAACACTGCCTGAAGTACGTTTCTACCAAAAACTGCTTCAAAAGAAGAAAACACATCAAAATGGTAGAATTTAGTAAAATTATGCAAAGAGGACCAAGTTGCTGCTTTGCAAATCTGATCAACCGAAGCTTCATTCCTAAACGCCCAGGAAGCAGAAACTGACCTAGTAGAATGAGCTGTAATCCTTTGAGGCGGAGTGTTACCCGACTCAACATAGGCATGATGAAATAAAGATTTCAACCAAGATGCCAAAGAAATGGCAGAAGCTTTCTGGCCTTTTCTAGAACCGGAAAAGATGACAAATAGACTAGAAGTCTTTCGGAAAGACTTAGTAGCTTCAACATAATATTACAAAGCTCTAACAGCATCCAAAGAATGCAATGATTTTCCTTAGAATTCATAGGATCAGGACATAATGAAGGAACCACAATTTCTCTACTAATGTTGTTAGAATTCACAACCTTAGGTAAAAAATTCAAAAGAAGTTCGCAGCACCGCCTTATCCTGATGCAAAATCAGAAAAGGAGACTCACAAAAAAGAGTAGATAATTCAGAGACTCTTCTGGCAGAAGAGATGGCCAAAAGAAACAAAACTTTCCAAGAAAGTAATATAACGACCAAAGAATGCATGGGTTCAAAAGGAGGAGCTTGAAGAGCCCCCAGAAACAAATTCAAACTCCAAGGAGGAGAAATTGACTTAAAGACAGGTTTTATACGAACCAAAGGTTGTACAAAACAATAAATATCAGGAAGATTAGCAAACCTTCTGTGAAAAAGAACAGAAAGAGCAGAGATTTGTCTGTCAAGGAACTTGCGGACAAACCTTTATCTAAACCATCCTGAAGAAACTGTAAAATTCTCGGTATTCAAAAAGAATGCCAAGAAAAAAGATGAGAAAGACACTAAGAAATATAAGTCTTCCAGACTCTATAATATATCTCTCTAGATACAAATTTACGAGCCTGTCACATAGTATCAATCACAGAGTCAGAGAAACCTCTTTGACCAAGAATCAAGCGTTCAAACTCCATACCTTAAAATTAAGGTTTTGAGACAGAAAGACTGGTCTTAACGGAAGAGTCCACAGCTGGCAAGAGGCCATCCGGACAAGATCTGCATACCAAAACCTGTGAGGCCATGCTGGAGCTACCAGCAGGACAAACGAGCATTCCTTTAGAATATTGGAGAATACCCTTGGAAGAAGAACTAGAGGCGGAAAGATATAGGCAGGATGACACTTGTAAGGAAGAAAATAATGCATCCACTGCCTCCGCCCGAGGATCCCGGGATCCGGACAGATACCAGGGAAGTTTCTTGTTTAGATGAGAAGCCATCAGATCTATTTCTGGGAGTTCCCACATTGAACAATCTGAGGAAATACCTCTGGGTGAAGAGACCATTCGCCCAGGTGCAACGTTTGGCGACTGAGATAATCCGCTTTCCAATTGTCCATACCTGGGATATGAACCGCAGAGATTAGACAGGAGCTGGATTCCGCCCAAACCAAAATTCGAGATACTTCTTTCATAACCAGAGGACTGTGAGTCCCTCCTTGATGATTGATGTATGCCACAGTTGTGACATTGTCTATCTGAAAACAAATGAACAACTCTCTCTTCAGAAGAGGCCAAGACTGGAAAGCTCTGAAAATTGCACGGAGTTCCAAAATATTGATCGGAAATCTCACCTCCTGAGATTCCCAAACCCCTTGTGCCGTCAGATACCCCCACACAGCTCCCCAACCTGTAAGACTTGCATCTGTTGAGATTATAGTCCAGGTTGGAAGAACAAGAAGCCCCCTGAACTAAACGATGGTGATCTGTCCACCATGTCAGAGAGTGTCGTATAATCGGTTTAAAGATATTAATTGAGATATCTTTGAGTAATCCCTGCACCATTGGTTCAGCATACAGAGCTGAAGAGGTCGCATGTGAAAACGAGCAAAGGAGATCGCATCTGATGCGGCAGTCCTAAGACCTAAAATTTCCATGCATAAGGCTACCAAAGGGAATGATTGTGACTGAAGGTTTTGACAAGCTGATATCAATGTTAAACTTCTCTTGTCTGACAAGGACAGAGTCATAGACACTGAATCTATCTAGAAACCTAAAAAGGTTACCCTTGTCTGAGGAATCAATGAACTGATTGGTAAATTGAACCTCCAACCATGAACTTGAAGAAACACCACAAGTCGATTCGTATGAGATTCTTCGAAAATGAGAAGACTGAGCAAATACCAAGATATCGTCCAAATAAGGAAATACCAAAACCCTGTTCTCTGATTACAGAAAGAAGGGCACCGAGAACCTTTGAAAAAAATTCTTGGAACTGAGGCTAGGCCAAACGGAAGAGCCAAAAAACTGGTAATGCTTGTCTAAAAAGAGAATTTCAGACACTAAAAGTGATCTGGATGAATCGGAATATGCAGATACACATCCTGTAAATCTATTGTAGACATATAATGCCCTTGCTAAACAAAAAGCAGGATAGTCCTACAGTAACCATCTTGAATGTTGGTATCCTTACATAACGATTCAATATTGATAGATCCGGAACTGGTCTGAAGGAATTGACCTTCTTTGGTACAATGAAGAGATAAAATAAAACCCCAGCCCCTGTTCCAGAACTGGAACTGGCATAATTACTCCAACCAACTCTAGATCTGAAACACATTTCAGAAATGCTGAGCCTTTGCTGTGTTAACTGGGACACGGGAAAGAAAAAAAATCTCTTAGCAGGAGGCCTTAACTTGAAGCCAATTCTGTACCTTTCTGAAACAATGTTCTGAAACCAGAGATTGAGAACGGAATTGATCCAAATTTCTTTGAAGAAAACGTAATCTGCCCCATACCAGCTGAGCTGGAATAAGGGCCGCACCTTCATGGGTACTTAGGAGCTGGCTATAGATTTCTATAAGGCTTGGATATATTCCAAACTGGGAATAGTTTCCAAACTGATACCGCTCCTGAGGATGAAGGATCAGGCTTTTGTTCCTTGTTGTGAGGAAAGGAACGAAAAAGACTATTAGACCTAAATTTACCTTAGATTTTTTATCCTTTGGTAAAAAAGTTCCCTTCCTTCCAGAAACAATTGAGATAATAATTTAATACCCTGGAAAGAAAGGGAAAGCAAAGTTGACTTAGAAGACATATCAGCATTCCAAGTTTAATCCATAAAGCTTTTCTAGCTAAAATAGCTAGAGACATATACCTGACATCAACTCTAATGATATCAAAAGATGGTATCACCAATAAAATTATTAGCATGTTATAGAATAATAATAATGCTATAAAATTATGATCTGTTACTTGTTGCGCTAAAGCTTCTAACCAAAAAGTTGAAGCTGCAGCAACATCCGCTAAAAATATAGCAGGTCTAAGAAGATTACCTGAACATAAGTAAGCTTTTCTTAGAAAGGATTCAATTTTCCTTAAATAAAGTACTATCTGCCGTAGGAACAGTAGTACATTTAGCAGGAGTAGAGACAGCCCCATAACCTTAGGGATTTTGTCCCAAAAAACTCTAATCTGTCAGATGGCACAGGATATAATTGCTTAAACGTTTAGAAGGAGTAAAAGAATTACCCAAATTATTCCATTCCCTGGAAATTACTTCAGAAATAGCATCAGGGAGATTAAACACTTCTGGAATAACTACAGGAGATTTAAAAACCTTATTTAAACGTTTAGATTTAGTATCAAGAGGACCAGAATCCTCTATTTCTAATGCAATTAATACTTCTTTAAATAAAGAACGAATAAATTCCATCTTGAACAAATACAAAGATTTATCAGTATCAGAATGATGATGTTCATTTAAAAATTCATCTGAAAAAAGAGAAGTTTTAAAAGACTTTTATGTAAACTAGAAGGAGAAATAACAGACATAGCCTTCTTAATGGATTTAAAAAATAAAATCTCATATGTTTATCAGGAACACTCTGAAAATTAGATGTTGACGGAACAGCAACAGGTAATGTAACAGTACTAAAGGAAATTTTATCTGCATTAATAAGTTTGTCATGACATGCAATACAAACAACAGCTGGAGAAACAGATACCAAAAATTATAGCAGATACACTTAGCTTGGTAGCTCCAGCACTAGACAGCGATTTTCCTGTAGTATCTTCTGACTCAGATGCAACGTGAGACATCTTGCAATATGTAAGACAAAAAAACAACATATAAAGCAAAATTGATCAAATTCCTTAAATGACAGTTTCAGGAATGGGAAAAAATGCCAAAGAACAAGCTTCTAGCAACCAGAAGCAATGAAAAATGAGACTAAAATAATGTGGAGACAAAAGCGACGCCCATATTTTTTAGCGCCAAATCAGACGCCCACATTATTTGGCGCCTAAAATGCTTTTGGCGCCAAAAATGACACCACATCCGGAACGCCGACATTTTTGGCGCAAAATAACGTCAAAAAAATGACGCAACTTCCGGCGACACGTATGACGCCGGAAACGGAAAAGAATTTTTGCGCCAAAAAAGTCCGCGCCAAGAATGACGCAATAAAATGAAGCATTTTCAGCCCCCGCGAGCCTAACAGCCCACAGGGAAAAAAGAGTCAAATTTTTGAAGGTAAGAAAAAAATGATTAATTCAAATGCATTATCCCAAATATGAAACTGACTGTCTGAAAAATAAGGAAAGTTGAACATTCTGAGTCAAGGCAAATAAATGTTTGAATACATATATTTAGAACTTTATAAACAAAGTGCCCAACCATAGCTTAGAGTGTCACAGAAAATAAGATTTACTTACCCCAGGACACTCATCTACATGTTTGTAGAAAGCCAAACCAGTACTGAAACGAGAATCAGCAGAGGTAATGGTATATATAAGAGTATATCGTCGATCTGAAAATGGAGGTAAGAGATGAATCTCTACGACCGATAACAGAGAACCTATGAAATAGACCCCGTAGAAGGAGATCACTGCATTCAAATAGGCAATACTCTCCTCACATCCCTCTGACATTCACTGCACGCTGAGAGGAAAACCGGGCTCCAACTTGCTGCGGAGCGCATATCAACGTAGAATCTAGCACAAACTTACTTCACCACCTCCATCGGAGGCAAAGTTTGTAAAACTGAATTGTGGGTGTGGTGAGGGGTGTATTTATAGGCATTTTAAGGTTTGGGAAACTTTGCCCCTCAAGGTAGGAATGTATATCCCATACGTCACTAGCTCATGGACTCTTGCTAATTACATGAAAGAAATGGGGGTTCTTTTTGTTCAAATTTTCTGGATATCTTTCCTGTATGGATGTCTGCATTTTAGGTCTCTTCAGTGAAGGTCTCTTGTGGGTAACTTTCCTATATGGGTATCTGCATTTTAGATTTCCTCAGTGGAGGTTTAATATCAATTTTCCCTATTTTTTTCTTTTTTCAAGAATTATAAACCCTTAGCATTTTGTATTTAAGGTTTTTTTAGGGATGTTAAATCCATTTTCTTTTTTCTTTTTCACAGAGGTTATTATGTTGTTATATTTAGAATTTGTGTGTTTTAGGTTAGATTCCAAAGATGGGACAGATCCTCTTTATTGTTTAACCCTCTTGGGTATAGGCAGTCCATATGAAAGATCCATTTCGATTCTTCTATCAGAAGTCTTCTTTCGTGATCGCCTCCTCTCCAGTTTTTGTGAACCTTTTTTATTCCTATATACTTCAAAGATTTTACTTCTCCATGATGTTTTTCAAAGAAATGGTTATATAAGGGGGTTTCTTTACTTAACTTCTCAATACAGAGAAGGTGTTCACGTATTCGGTCCTTCAACTGTCTGGATGTCTGTCCAACATATTGTAATCCACATGGGCATTGGAGTAGATAAATGACATTCCTATCATGGCATCGGATCAATTCTTCTATTTTATACTTTTGTGCGTTATGGTTGGATTGGAATTCGGTAGTTTTTATTCCATTTTTACATGCTTTACATGTATGACAAGGAAAAAATCCTTTCACTGTCTTCTCAAACGGATCCTTAATTTTTAGCAGTTTCTTCTTTTGCGTGCTAGGTGCCAATCTGTTTTTCAAATTGTTGGCCCTTCGGTAGACGAAAATTGGTTTTTCTGGGAGTTTTTCTCCTAGGATGTCATCGTCTTTCAATATACTCCAATGTTTCCTGTAGATATCTTCAATTATTCGGCAGTTTTGACTGTATTCTGTTATTAGTGGAACCTTTACCATATTTTCATCATTTGTTGTCGACCTCTCTTTGTATTTGGTGAGGTTTTTTCTTTCCACTGTTCTTACTTCTTCTATTCTTTGATTTAATGCTTCTCCGTTGTAACCTCTGTCTAGAAACTTGGCTTTAATAGTCTGGGCTTGTTCTTCCCACTTCAAGGGATCGGAACAGTTCTTTTTCATCCTAAGGAGTTGCCCTTTTGGGATGTTCCTTTTCCAGTTGTTGTGGTGACAACTTTTTTGGTGGACATAGTTGTTACTGTCCACCTTCTTGAAGAATGTGGATGTCTCAATCTTCCCTTCCTTCACTTCTATGTTTAAATCCAGATATGTCAGTGTTGTTTGACTCCATTCGTACGTGAAATGTAAATTAACATCATTCTTATTCATGATGCTGATAGTGTATTTCAGATCTTCTTGTGACCCCCTCCATATTAGTATGATGTCATCAATATATCGGCGGTAGAGAACCAAGTCCGCGCCCTTGAAGTGGGAAGAACAAGCCCAGACTATTAAAGCCAATTTTCTAGACAGAGGTTACAACGAAGAAGCATTAAATCAAAGAATAGAAGAAGTAAGAACAGTGGAAAGAAAAAACCTCACCAAATACAAAGAGAGGTCGACAACAAATGATGAAAATATGGTAAAGGTTCCACTAATAACAGAATACAGTCAAAACTGCCGAATAATTGAAGATATCTACAGGAAACATTGGAGTATATTGAAAGACGATGACATCCTAGGAGAAAAACTCCCAGAAAAACCAATTTTCGTCTACCGAAGGGCCAACAATTTGAAAAACAGATTGGCACCTAGCACGCAAAAGAAGAAACTGCTAAAAATTAAGGATCCGTTTGGGAAGACAGTGAAAGGATTTTTTCCTTGTCATACATGTAAAGCATGTAAAAATGGAATAAAAACTACCGAATTCCAATCCAACCATAACGCACAAAAGTATAAAATAGAAGAATTGATCCGATGCCATGATAGGAATGTCATTTATCTACTCCAATGCCCATGTGGATTACAATATGTTGGACAGACATCCAGACAGTTGAAGGACCGAATACGTGAACACCTTCTCTGTATTGAGAAGTTAAGTAAAGAAACCCCCTTATATAACCATTTCTTTGAAAAGCATCATGGAGAAGTAAAATCTTTGAAGTATATAGGAATAAAAAAGGTTCACAAAAACTGGAGAGGAGGCGATCACGAAAGAAGACTTCTGATAGAAGAATCGAAATGGATCTTTCATATGGACTGCCTATACCCAAGAGGGTTAAACAATAAAGAGGATCTGTCCCATCTTTGGAATCTAACCTAAAACACACAAATTCTAAATATAACAACATAATAACCTCTGTGAAAAAGAAAAAAGAAAATGGATTTAACATCCCTAAAAAAAACCTTAAATACAAAATGCTAAGGGTTTATAATTCTTGAAAAAAGAAAAAAATAGGGAAAATTGATATTAAACCTCCACTGAGGAAATCTAAAATGCAGATACCCATATAGGAAAGTCACCCACAAGAGACCTTCACTGAAGAGACCTAAAATGCAGACATCCATACAGGAAAGATATCCAGAAAATTTGAACAAAAAGAACCCCCATTTCTTAAACCAACAAACTTGTCTCTAAATAAAAAGAATGCCTTCATAAGATAAGATCTGACCTATACAATATATGGAAAACGTTATTCCAAAAATTATTTTCGAAAAAGGAATTTTCCTTTGAAAACAAAACAACCACAAGAAGATTCCGAAATTAAAAGAATATGATTGAATCCCACTAGTCCGTGTAAGGCATACAGTCTAATATCTAAACATGATATATAAACATGTTATATAAGAACTTTAAGAAAAAAACACTTACAAAATATGGTTGCTATATGAAAACTAGTGGCCCAGTTTAGTCTTTATAAAAAATATAAGACTGAACACTTTGATGGTTTGGAAAATAACAACAACAAAAGAGTGGAAAATGCACAGAAAAATGAAAACAAATAGCTGTGCAAAGTGGATTTTCACTAGAAGTTATCGTGCTATATATATATAGATAAATTGTACCTATATATATTCTAAACAATTTAAAAATTCTTTTCATTTTGTAGTCTATATTTATGATAAAACAACAATTCTCATTCCTTTAGAAATGATAAACCAACAATTCTTATTCCTCCAGAAATGGAAAACCTTAAAATTTAATTTACTAAGATAATGGGAATGGTTTCCGGACCCCTGGGAAGCTACCATGAAAAAAAAAGAAAAAAAAAAATATATAAAAATATATAAAAATATATAACATATTATATTACATTGCACAACACAAAGTAAGAAAATATTAGGAAAAAGGGAATTACATTTGGAAAACGCTGTAATAAACAAATAAGATAAGTTAGGAGCAATGAAGAATAGAGCGATACCAATGATGACCAAAGGAGAGTGATAGAGAAGGAGTTAACAACACAGAAAATGTATAAGTATCAACGAAGTAAAGCAGAGTAAAATTAGCTTAGATATATAAGCAAACAAAAGAGTGCCATTCACTAAATCTCCAATAAAGAAGTGAAATACAATTTAGTTTTTTCATTTCTTCATTTATATATGTACAAAATTGGTACCTGTCATACATGAAAAACAAAGAGAGAAGTATTCGAATAGTGAGGTAAAGGAAGGAAAACCTGCAGGAAAAGCGGTGATAAAAATCCAAATGAGAATGAATACACAAGGGTATTTATACACCTGCTAAAAGAATAATGACATTAGTCAAGAAGGTTTTTGAAAACTCGGATAAGATCTCTATTAGGTTTACGCAAATCAAAAGAAAACAACAGAGTAAGAAATGATCGATAAAATAATAAAAATATTTGAAAGGATTAATATCACCAATTGAAGCTATAAACCACAACCAATAGGGAATAATGAAAGCCACACACCCATAAAAAACTGGCCAATCAATATCATCAACTAAAGCTACAAACCACAACCAATAAGGAGTAATGAAAATCACACACCCACAAAAAACTGGCCAATTACGTAACATAAAACACTGGCCAATTACGTAACACAAAAGAAATTCCGACTAGCCAATAGAAAAGACCAAAAAACGAGACGTAAAACAAGAAACTTAAGATCTTAACACAATAAAACACGAAAATAAACAAGTAGAACAAATAAAGAAATATGTAGAGAGCAATAGAAGCTAAAAAAGAGTCAATTATAGACAAAGTGTCAAATAAAACACTAAATTAAAATCGAAGGGATTATAACAAACACTTCCGGGACCAAAACTAAGGTCAGGAAGAAAGGGGTATAAAAACACCTCTGTTTGTGATTAAAACCAGTCTTGAGAAAGGTCGATGTACGACCGAAACGCGTTGGCTGGTGAGTATATTTCTTACATTAGTACTGATATTTGCAATCTGCACTATTGTTTGTATCTGTTTTAACAGAGGGATCAGTCGTGCAGCGTTTTTTAAAAAAACTTGGGAAGCTAAGAAACTGAGCCGCACACCATTGCAGACACACATATAAACAAAGTGAGAAGGAGGACTGGCATCTCCACTGGTCCGGGGAATTACAGCATCTGGGGACACACCGAACCTATTGAAGACTAAGGTCTAATTATTTGACATTGGTTTATTTGAAATTTTAAGGCAATATGGTTAGCCGCACACAGCAGTGAAGAGACGACACAATTAGACTTTTTTTTAATTATACCAGTTTCAGATTCACGTTTTCACGGTATATAATACCACCTGGATTTTTTTGATTACAGATTTTTTTCACAGAAATAGCGTTTTTAGAGCTATAAGATTTGTGTTTCTTTGATAGAGTGTAGAAATTTGTAATTTTGTTTGTTAAATACATGGTTAAAGGAGTGAGCGATCACTAAGAATCACCTATTCACATATGTCTTTTGCCAAATTCGACACTAAGTTTTAGAGGTTAGCACTAAGTTTGTTTGTTTTATTTTGTTGTTTTTAATTTTAAAGCACTGGATTAATACTGTAAAGTTATTTAGTCACTACCGTATCATTGAATAATAGCCACCCGTTGAAACCCAGATATATCTGTCAGCAGCACAGAAACTGAGCTTAGGCTCTATCAATAAGCCTAGACTTTGGTTATACATATATATCCAGAAGTTATAATAATCAAGTAGCGAGAGCTGCTGTGATATAGCGGCACTCGCTCAGATATTAGGAGTGTTTGTTATTGTGCATAGTATAAGAGATAAGCTGATTTCTTAGTGGCTGTCAGTTTCAACTGAAACTGTCAGAAATAAACAATATCTAGGGTATTAAGAATCCCTGCTATTATTTTAGCAGGTGAGTTTTAATCCTATTTTTAATAAGGAAAAAGGTGAAAGCCCAATTTCCACTCTTACTGTAAGTCCATTTTTACTGTGAGCTTATTTTAGATTGTTAACATGGATCCATGAGGGAATGAAAGGTTTGAATTAAAATTGTATGTGATATTCGGGAATTTTTATATTATATTTTTCAAAATCAGAGATAAAATTACAAGTGTCACCACTTAACCACTTTTACTTGGAGACCCCAAGGTAGAAGAATTTCAAATAGCAAATTGTAATAGTCACTGATTTTCATTGCTTGCTTATGTTTGTACTTGCATCCAGAAATGGAATGAACATTGTAAATAAATAGTGATAAGTAATTAATTTTAGCTAAGACCCTGCCTCATTTTGTTGGCGCTTGGATACCTAATTTTAAATCTTGATTGTTTTTTAGTTGACCACTAGGGGTCAATTTATCCGAGCTAGAGGTTAAAACCAATAGGCGCTGGGTGTTTCTTCTTGTGATATTTCAAAGCTCTTACAACATCCAAAGAATGTAAAGAACTTTCAAGAGGATTATTGGGATTAGGACACAAGGAAGGAACAACAATTTCCCTACTAATGTTGTTATAATTCACAACTTTAGGAAGCAATTTAAACGAAGTCCGCAAAACAGCCTTATCCTGATGGAAAATCAGAAAAGGAGACTCACAAGAGAGAGCAGACAATTCAGAAACCCTTCTAGCTGAAGAGATAGCCAAAAGAAACAACACTTTCCAAGAAAGTAGTTTAATATCCAAAGAATGCATAGGCTCAAAGGATGAGCCTGTAAAGCCTTCAAAACCAAATTAAGACTCCAAGGAAGATTGATTGATTTAACAACAGGCTTGATACGAACCAAAGCCTGAACAAAACAGTGAATATCAGGAAGTTTAGCAATCTTTCTATGAAATAAAACAGAAAGAGCAGAGATTTGTCCCTTCGAGGTACTTGCAGACAAACCTTTATCCAAAGCATCCTGAAGAAACTGTAAAATTCTAGGAATCCTAAAAGAATGCCAAGAGAATTTATGGGATAAACATCATGAAATATAGGTTTTCCAAACCCGATAATAAATCTTCCTTGAAACAGACTTACGAGCTTGTAAAATAGTATTAATTACGGAGTCAGAGAAACCTCTACGACTAAGTCCTAAGCGTTCAATTGCCATACCTTCAAATTTAGCGATTTGAGATCCTGATGGAAAAATGGCCCTTGAGACAGAAGGTCTGGTCTTAAAGGAAGCGACCAAGGTTGGCCACTGGACATCCAGACAAGATCTGCATACCAAAACCTGTGAGGCCATGCTGGTGCTATCAGAAACACATGTGGTTGTTCCAATATGATCTTGGAGATCACCCTTAGAAAAAGAACTAGAGGCGGAAAAATATAAGCAGGTTGGTAAAACCAAGGAACTGCTAACGCATCCACTATCTCCGCCTGAGGATCCCTGGACCTGGAAAGATACCTGGGAAGCTTCTTGTTTACATGGGAAGCCATCGGATCTATTTCGGTGAGACCCCACATCTGTACAATCTGACAAAATACATCTGGATGGAGAGACCACTCCCCTGGATGTAAAGACTGATGACTGAGATAATCCGCTTCCCAACTGCCTACACCTGGGATATGTATCTCAGAAATTAGACAGGAATTGGATTCCACCCAAGAATGTATCCGAGAATTGGATTCCACCCAAGAATGTATCCGAGATACATCTTTCATCACTAAAGGACTGCTAGTCCCCCCTTGATGATTGACATATGCCACAGTTATGATATTGTCTGTCTGAAAACAAATTAATAAATCTCTCTTTAATAGCGGCCAAGCCTGAAGAGCCCTGAAAATAGCACAGAGTTCTAAAATATTGAATGGTAACCTCGCCTCTTGAGGATTCCAAACTCCTTGTGCTATCAGAGACCCCCAACCTGTGAGACTTGCATCTTTTGAAATCACAGTCCAGGCAGGACCAACAAAAGAGGCCACTTGAATAATTTGATGATGGTCTAACCACCGGACAGAGAGAGTTGAATCTTGGGATTTAAGTATATCAACTGTGATATCCGAGTATAATCCCTGCACCATTGATTCAGCATGCAAAGCTGCAGAAGTCTCATATGAAAACAAGCAAAGGGGATTGTGTCCGATGCTGCAGTCATGAGACTTAAAACTTCCATGCACATAGCCACTGAAGGGACTGATCGAGACTGAATTTGTCTCTTGTCTGTTAGACACAGAATCATGGACTCTATCTGGAAACCTAAAAAGGTGACCCTTGTCTGAGGAACCAAGGAACTCTTTGGTAAATTGATCCTCCAACCATGTCTTTGAAGAAACAACACAAGTTGATTTGTGTGAGATTCTGCTAAATGAAAAGATTGAGCCAGTACCAAGATATCGTCCAAATAAGGAAATACCGCAATACCCTGCCCTCTGATTACAGATAGAAGGGAACCAAGAACCTTCAAAAAGATTCTTGGAGCTGTTTCTAGGCCAAATGGAAGAGCAACAAACTGGTAATGCTTGTCTAGAAAAGAGAATCTCAGAAACCAATAGTGGTCTGGATGAATCGGAATATGAAGATACGCATCCTGTAAGTCTATTGAGGACATGTAATGACCTTGCTGAACAAAAGGCAGAATAGTCCTTATAGTCACCATTTTTAAAGTCGGGACTCTTACAAAATGATTAAAAAACTTCAGATCCAGAATTGGTCGGAAAGAATTTTCCTTCTTCGGGACAATGAATAAATTTGAATAAAAACCCAGACCCTGTTCCAGAACTGAAAGCTCCAGATCTGAAACACACTTCAGAAAAGCCTGAGCTTTCACATGATTTGTTGGAACGTGAGAGAGAAAAAATCTTCTCACAGGAGCTCTTATTCTGCAACCTATTCGATACCCCTGAGAGACAATATTCTGAATCCAATGATTCTGAATGGAACCTGCCCAAACGTCTTGAAATAATTTCAATCTGCCCCCACCCCCCCCAGTAGAACTGGATCGAGGGTCGCACCTTCATGCAGTCTTGGGGGCTGGCTTTGGTTTCTTGAAAGGCTTGGATTTATTCCAACTCGAGGATGGCTTCCAATTGGAGCCAGAGTCTTTAGGGGAAGGAATGGTTTTCTGTTCTCTATTCTGACAAAAGGAACAAAACCGATTAGAAGCTTTAGACTTTTTATCTTGAGGGAAAAAAACTCCCTTACCCCCAGTAATAGTGAAAATAATAGAATCCAACTGGGAACCCAACAAATTATTACCCTGGAATGATAGAGATAGTAACCTAGATTTAGATACCATGTCAGCATTCCACGATTTGAGCTATAATGCTCTTCTAGCTAAAATAGCCAGACATAAATTTAACATTAATCTTTATGATATTAAAAATAGCATCACAGATAAAATGATTAGCATGTTGAAGGAAACGAACAATGCTCTGCAAATCAGAGTCTTTTTACCGTTGTGCTAAGCTATCCAACCAAAAAATTGATGCAGCTGCAACATCAGCCATAGAAATTGCAGGTCTGAGCATATAATTTTGTACAGCTGCGCTGCCCAAGAGTAGCTTAGCCCCTTAACGACCAAGGTCGTGCCAGGCACGTCCTCCATTGGAGGTCACTTAACAACCAAGGATGTGCCTGGCACGTCCTCTGGGGTTTGAAGCTCTGGAAGCGATCCTGATCACTTCCAGCATCTTCTACGGTATTGCAGTGATGTCTCAATATTGAGGCATAACTGCAATACCTTTTTTGGCACACCGATGCAGAGAGGCCAGCAGTTGGAAAAGATTGTGCGGGTGCGTGCACGTGCGCGCCCGCGATCCGGGCTCAACAATTTGAAAGTGGTGGGAGAGGGTGGTGGGTAGCGGTTGTGGGTGGGAGGGAGAGGAGGGGAAAATATTTTTTAAAAATACATCTAGGAGGGGGAGGGTATGCAGGGGAGGCAGCTACACTACAGAAAAAATTGGTTATTTTTATAATAAAATAAAAAAAATTTAAAAAATTGCATCATCTGGTTCCGGAAGAGGAGGAGCTTAGCACAGGTGGCTGAGTGCTTGTACTCCAGTCCCACAGCTGTTGGTGGTGGTTTTACGCGCCAAGCCCTGAAAACTGGGGTAGCTGCCTAGACAGCAAGATTCAACGCTGCCGGAACAAATACAGTGGAACTTCATCCCACTGCACGGATACCCTTTAGCCTGGAAAGACCTGCAATCTCATTTAACTAATATTTAAAACAGACAAACTGCCATAAAGGTTTCCCTCATTTGTTCTTTTCCGCTCTCCTGTGGACCCTATGTGAAAGAGGACAAGTTTTGTGCAAAGGCTCGTTGCACTGACCTAGGAGAGAGAGAGACTTGTTTTTTCCTGACTTCCCCTCAGATTCAGCAACCGCTCACTCACCTTCCCTCACCGGTGCGAAGAACGGAACATTGCCTACTACGCCCGGAGAGGATCTCTGTTTCCTTCCTGAGTCGCCCAGGTGACCTGCGCAGGGCCAAGTGATTGGTTCCCCTTTTCCCCCACCGGTGCTGCGTGGGAGGAGGCGAGTCCAGCGCAGGCCTGACTGAAGGGCTGGAAGGGCCCTCTGACCACTCTGTCACTACCGGGGAGATCCTGGCAGATAACTGGTAGCCTTTACCCTCCTCTCCCACCGGTGCTGCGTGGGAGGAGGTCGGCTCATCGAGGACTATGTGGCGGGATTAGAGAACTCTGAGAGCGCCGCAAGTGAGGGGGTGAGTGATACAGAGAATTTGTCTCAGATGCTTTTTTCTTTGCTGCCGCGGTGTAGGGGAAGTTTCTTAAAGTCATAACATTATCTAAACACCGGAGAGAATTGGAATACAGAATATCTGATAAACATTATAAAGGGTTATACTCACCTCTCAATACAGTTACAAATTAAAAACACAAACTCGGAATTTCGAAAAATCATATGTGGATACAAAAAGTTATAAAATATAATGGATACAAATAATATGGAGCGAACATTGACTGTATGTATCTTTTTCTGAGTAACTGTGTAACTGCTCTTTTGCTAATATATAACTGGGACATTAAGATACCTCTCACTACTGGGATTTAGATAAGAAGAAAAAAATTACTGTAACTTTTGAAAGTAGAACCGAGATGATAAGATTAAGGGAGGTGGATCACATATTGGACTTCTCAGCTGGTGTTACAGTCTTATTTAAGAGTTTATAAGGATAGTTGTAAACTTAAAAACATCCCTCTCCACCAACGAAGGCTCAGTTGCCCATAAAAGAAGAGAAGGAAGGAAAAAGGGAAAAGGAAGGAAAAAGGGAAAAGGGAGAAAGAAGGAAAAACTGAAACTATTCCTTTCCTAGATATCATAGGCAGCTGGGAGGTTCCTTATTTCCTAGAAGAAATATTCTTTCTTTTTATATAAAAGGCAGGGAGGGGTGAGAAGGAAGGGGAGAAAAAAGAGAGAGGGGCAAGGGAAGAAAAAAAAAACATAGGGTTTAAGTGTATTAACCAGTTGATGTAGAGCACGGCTGATAATTGAATCTCATAGTGTTCAAAGGATTAACAACTAATCCTGCTTAATCATGCTTTGGGGTATAAGCAGCCTTTATTATTACAATTAGAATTGTTTGCAAGATTACTTTGAGCCTTACTAGACTTCATCTGATGGAAATGATGGTGTTTATATACAAGTGAAGATAAATTTTCTATATGCAAGTTTCGCTTAAATGTTAATATTATATTGTGGTGCTAGATTAATTAATCTTTATAACTAGGAATATCCCCCCCCCCCCTTCCCCTTCCTGGAAATTAAATTTTCAGCAGGACCCGAGTAGAGCTACAATTATAAAGGGATAAAACTGAAGCTAGTTTACTGGCTAGAAGAACATAATGCTCATGTTATAACTACCCCCTTCCTTTAAGGTTAAGAGGATAGGTCACAGTGAAAGTAGCGAAAATAAGGTGTGGTTGATTGGTCTGACAAGGAAAGTCCTGATTGTCCTGGAGGAAATTACTTTAGAGTTAAATACCGCTAGTGCCTGGTAGAACAGTCTTTAAATATTTTTTTTTCTCACAGCTCACATATAAGCACTTAATCACTTATATTCTCACAATATTTCCTGTCACTCCCCCCCCTTCCACTCTGGGCTCGCCCCTTGATTCACTTAAATCCCAATCTGTAAGCACTTGGCACATGGATAGATTTTTAAACACTTTAAACACAAAGATAAGAAATCCAAAAGGCATCTCAGATAATGCAACAGATATGCACCCTGCAATAGTAAATGCAAATCCTATAAATGAGGTTGTGAATATCCAAAACCTGGTTACCAATATTTCAGAGGCATTGACTCCTAAATTTGATATCTTAAAATCTGAAATTAAACATGACATAGCTTTACTTACCCAGGAAATTAGACAATTCTCTAGCAGAATACAGGAGGTAGAGCAAAGGGTCTCAGACCTTGAGGACCTTACTGTTTCACATAGTTCTAGTATAGAAGATACAAATATGAAGATTCAAAAAATGCAGATAAGACTTGAGGACCTTGAGAATAGGTCTAGAAGAAATAATATCAGGATTATAGGCATACCTGAGGGTAAACAGTATGAAAATTTAACTTTGTTTATAACAGAAACACTAGCCCAATTTCTTGACCTGCCTCGCACACCCAGGTGATAATTGAAAGAGTGCATAGAATAGGTCCACCCCTGACAGATAATAAAAGCAACAAAAGACCTAGACCAGTAATAGCACGATTTCTGAATTATCTAGACAAAGTTAATATACTTCAGCAGTTTAGAAAAAAACAACCTATCAGTATTGGAGGAGCTAAAATCCTTCTATTCCAGGATTTCTCAGTCGAAACATCTATAAAAAGAAGGGAATTAGCACCAATTTGCACAAAATTAATACAGATGGGGTACCAAGCAACTTTAATATATCCGTCAAAACTGAAGGTTTCCGTTAAAGAGAAGGTATATTTTTTTGATAATGTACAAGAGGCCGAAAATTTTTCAACGGAGTTAGATTCTTTAGTATAATAGGCCTCCTTTAGGTGTTCTATGGTTTATTAAAAAGAGATGCAGGCCCTGGATAGAGATTCTCTCCGGGTTAAGGGAAGAAGGGGGTGTTTTTCTCCACCCCCCCTCTTCTCCATTGATTGTGTTCTTTTCGTTTTTTTTTTTCTCTCTATCTTCGCCCTCCTTCCCATCTCACCTCTTGCTTAGATACATGACAAAGCGCCAGATAAATTCAAATTAGTATCATGGAATGTGGGGGGCATTTCGACCCCCATTAAAAGGAAAGCTATTATTTCTCATATGAGAAAGATGCAAGCAGACATAGTGCTTCTGCAAGAAACACACTTAAATTTGGAAGAAAATGAAAATGAAGGGTTCTTGGAACAGAGAAGTGATTGCTGCACCTAGTATAAGGAGGAAAAGAGGAGTGGCCATATTGATAGGGAAAAGGGTGGAGTCTGAGATTATATATTCCAAGATAGATCCAGAGGGGAGATACGCAATGTTGAAAATCAGAATTGCTAAACAAATGTATACATTATGCAATATATATGCACCTAATGTTTTTGATTATGAATTTTGGAATGTAATACAATCTAAAATACTTTCTTACTCTGAAGGATATTTGGTATTAGGAGGTGATTTTAACATGGCCCCACAATGTCCCCTGGATAGATTAAGGCACAGCCTTAAACAAACAAAATATAAAAGGGATAACTTAGAAATAAATATGTTTAAAAAAATCAATCAGAACTTAGCAGTAAAGGACATCTGGAGGATTCAGAATCCGGATGTAAGGGATTATACATGTCTATCCAAGGCGCATAAAACGCTTTCAAGAATAGATTTATTCTTAATAGACGAACGATTGTGTACAATGAAAATAAATACAGGAATAACATCTATGGTCTTGTTTGATCACTCCCCTAATTTTTCTTGAGATACAATTAAGTCGCCTAAAAGGCACCCCTGCGTGATTTATTTTTCCGTATCACCTGGCAAATGATTTAAAATTTAAAAGACACTTAAATGATAAATTTAAAGAATATATCCACTTTAACTCCGACTACTGTGATCGGCCTGAAATTTTCTGGGGAGCTGCAAAGGCAGTCCTTAGAGGGGAAATAACAGCATATGCTGCCATGATAACAAAGAAATTGAAGGCAAGTGGAAAAGAAGCAATTAAATTTGTGGTTAACTCATATAATCGCTATCTTCTGGAGAAATCGCCTCTCAACTGGGCTAAATATATTAAAGCCAAGAATGAAAGAGACGCCTTAGTATTGCTCTTAGAAACACAAAGAGATCTGAGATTCCAGGCTAAAATGTACCGGTTTGGGAACAAATCTGGTAGACTTCTAGCTAAGCTAGTTAAGGGAGAAAAAAAGTCTTCCTTGATTGATAAAATTCAATATGAAGGGAGGATCCTTACAAAAATGAAGGATATCTCAGAGGTAATTACAAAATATTATAAGGATCTCTATTCCGCGAGAACTACTGATGAAGGCCAGTCCGCGGAATTTTGGAGTAGAATTAACTGCCCCACAATCTCAGCGGAAACAATTAATAGTCTTAATAGTCCGATTTCTGAGGAAGAAGGTGGAAAAACTATCTCCGAGATGTCACTGAATAAAGCAGCAGGCCCCGATAGGCTTCCTAATGATGCGTTTAAGATCTTAGCCCAAGAAATTGTCCCATACTTGTGTAAACTTTACGATTTCTAGAAAAATGGCAAAACCATACCATCTTGCTTCTCTGCTTCTTATACAACACTAGTGCTCAAGGGGGGAAAGATCCTGCTTATAAGGAGTCATATCGTCCTATAGCTCTCTTGAATTCAGACTACAAGATTCTGACCTCAATTCTAGCACGTAGACTCCAAAGAGGCCTTTCGCATATTATACATACAGACCAAGCAGGGTTTTTTCATCAACAAAACTCTGCCTCTAAAATTAGAGAACTTTTGACGACAACGAAATATTTCTGGAATCAGGAGGCAAGAAATAGGGGGAGGATAGAGGGCACCCCAGACCTTGCAATTGATGCTGAAAAAGCCTTCAATTCAGTCTATTTTAGTCATATGCTTACCTCTCTAGATAAATTTGGGTTTAAAGATAATCTTTACAATTTTATAAAAAAACACCTATATAAGGAACCTCGAACAAGACTGATAGTTAATAATTCTTTATCTTCAGAAATTAAAATTGAGAGGGGAACGCGTCAGGGATGCCCTCTATCGCTCCTTTTTGATGTAGCTATAGAACCTCTAGCGCTTATGATTAGACATTGCCTTGAGGGTATTAGAATAGGTAAATACGACTTGAAAATCGCGTTGTATGTGGATGATATACTTCTATATGTTGCAAATACTAAGATAAATATACCTAAACTCCTACGTATAATAGATCAATTTGGCTCCTTTTCTGGATACAAAGTAAATGCGTCTAAATCAGAGATACATTGGCTTAGGAGAAACATCGATTCAATAGAAGATATTCCGTTCCAAGTAGTCACTGAATCATTTAAATATCTAGGAATCACGATTCCAGTTAAACCCAGTGATTTATATAAATACAATATAATTCCAATTCTAATAAACATACGAGAGAAATTGAAAACTTGGCAAAACCTACAAATATCCATATCCAAAAGAATAGCATTATACAAAATGGTTCTTCTTCCAAAACTCCTAGACATCTTACAGAACACTCCAATTATAGTTTTTGAGAAAGATATCCGTTCACTTAATAGTGCAGTTAGACGATTTATATGGCAAGGGAAGAGATCAAGGATATCCATATTTAAACTATCTCTAGCGAAAGAGTATGGAGGCTTAGCACTACCTGATATTAGATTATATAATTTGGTCTTTCTGGCACGTACAGTGACAGACTGGATTCTCTCTAAAAACAGAATTTATGCTTACCTGATAAATTACTTTCTCCAACGGTGTGTCCGGTCCACGGCGTCATCCATAACTTGTGGGAATATTCTCTTCCCCAACAGGAAATGGCAAAGAGCACAGCAGAAGCTGTCCATATAGTCCCTCCTAGGCTCCGCCCACCCCAGTCATTCGAACGACGGACAGGAGAAAAAACAGGAGAAACTATAGGGTGCCGTGGTGACTGTAGTTAAAGAAAGAAATTCATCAAACCTGATTAAAAAACCAGGGCGGGCCATGGACCGGACACACAGTTGGAGAAAGTAATTTATCAGGTAAGCATAAATTCTGTTTTCTCCAACATTGGTGTGTCCGGTCCACGGCGTCATCCATAACTTGTGGGAACCAATACCAAAGCTTTAGGACACGGATGAAGGGAGGGAGCCAATCAGGTTACCTAAAGGGAAGGCACCACAGCTTGCAAAACCTTTCTCCCAAAAATAGCCTCCGAAGAAGCAAAAGTATCAAATTTGTAGAATTTGGCAAAAGTGTGCAGGGAAGACCAAGTCGCTGCCTTACATATCTGATCAACAGAAGCCTCGTTCTTGAAGGCCCATGTGGAAGCCACAGCCCTAGTAGAGTGAGCTGTGATGCGTTCGGGAGGCTGCCGTCCGGCAGTCTCATAAGCCAATCGGATGATGCTTTTCAGCCAAAAGGAAAGAGAGGTAGCAGTAGCTTTTTGACCTCTCCTCTTGCCAGAATAAACGACAAACAGAGAAGACGTTTGTCTGAAATCCTTTGTTGCTTCTAAATAGAACTTTAAAGCACGAACTACATCTAAATTGTGTAACAAACGTTCCTTCTTTGAAACTGGATTCGGACACAAAGAAGGCACATCTATTTCCTGGTTAATATTCTTGTTGGAAACAACCTTTGGAAGGAAACCAGGTTTAGTACGCAAAACAACCTTATCTGAATGGAACACCAGATAGGGCGGATTACACTGCAGAGCAGATAACTCAGAAACTCTTCTAGCAGAAGAAATAGCAACCAAAAACAGAACTTTCCAAGATAACATCTTGATAGCTATGGAATGTAGAGGTTCAAACGGAACCCCTTGAAGAACTGAAAGAACTAAATTCAGACTCCAGGGAGGAGTCAAAGGTCTGTAAACAGGCTTGATCCTGACCAAAGCCTGAACAAAAGCTTGAACATCTGGCACAGCTGCCAGTCGTTTGTGTAACAAGACAGATAAAGCAGAAATCTGTCCCTTTAGAGAACTCGCTGATAATCCCTTATCCAAACCTTCTTGGAGAAAGGAAAGGATCCTAGGAATTTTGATCTTACTCCATGAGAATCCCTTGGATTCACACCAACAGATATATCTTTTCCATATTTTATGGTAAATTTTTCTAGTTACAGGTTTTCTGGCTTGTACCAGAGTATCTATCACAGAATCCGAAAACCCACGCTTAGATAAAATAAAGCGTTCAATTTCCAAGCCGTCAGCTGGGGGGAAACTAGATTTGGATGTTCGAATGGACCCTGTACTAGAAGATCCTGTCTCAAAGGTAGCTTCCATGGTGGAGCCGATGACATATTCACCAGGTCTGCATACCAAGTCCTGCGTGGCCACGCAGGAGCTATCAAGATCACCGAGGCCCTCTCCTGTTTGATCCTGGCTACCAGCCTGGGAATGAGAGGAAACGGTGGAAACACATAAGTTAGGTTGAAGGCCCAAGGCGCTACTAATGCATCCACTAGAGTCGCCTTGGGATCCCTGGATCTGGACCCGTAGCAAGGAACCTTGAAGTTCTGACGAGACGCCATCAGATCTATGTCTGGAATGCCCCATAATTGAGTCAACTGGGCAAATATCTCCGGGTGGAGTTCCCACTCCCCCGGATGGAATGTCTGACGACTCAGATAATCCGCCTCCCAGTTTTCCACTCCTGGGATGTGGATCGCAGATAGGTGGCAGGAGTGATCCTCCGCCCATTTTATGATTTTGGTCACTTCTCTCATCGCCAGGGAACTCCTTGTTCCCCCCTGATGGTTGATGTAAGCAACAGTCGTCATGTTGTCCGATTGGAATCTTATGAATCTGGCCTTTGCTAGTTGAGGCCAAGCCCTGAGAGTATTGAATATCGCTCTCAGTTCCAGAATGTTTATCGGGAGAAGAGACTCTTCCCGAGACCATAGACCCTGAGCTTTCAGGGAGTCCAGACCGCGCCCCAGCCCACTAGACTGGCGTCGGTCGTGACGATGACCCACTCTGGTCTGCGGAAGCTCATTACCTGGGACAGGTGATCCTGGGTTAGCCACCAACGGAGGTGAGTCTCTGGTCTTCTGATCTAATTGAATCACTGGAGACAAGTCTGTATAGTCCCCATTCCACTGTTTCAGCATGCACAGTTGTAATGGTCTTAGATGAATTCGCGCAAAAGGAACTATGTCCATTGCTGCAACCATCAACCCTACTACTTCCATGCACTGAGCTATGGAAGGTCGTGGAACAGAGTGAAGAACTTGACAAGCGTTTAGAAGTTTTGACTTTCTGACATCTGTCAGGAAAATCTTCATTTCTAAAGAATCTATTATTGTCCCCAAGAAAGGAACTCTTGTCGACGGAGACAGGGAACTCTTTTCTATGTTCACCTTCCACCCGTGAGATCTGAGAAAGGCCAGAACGATGTCTGTGTGAGCCTTTGCCTTTGAAAGAGACGACGCTTGTATCAGAATGTCATCCAAGTAAGGTGCCACTGCAATGCTCCTTGGTCTTAGAACCGCTAGAAGGGACCCGAGTACCTTTGTGAAAATCCTTGGAGCAGTGGCTAGCCCGAATGGGAGAGCCACAAACTGGTAATGTTTGTCCAGAAAGGCGAACCTTAGGAACTGATGATGATCTTTGTGGATAGGAATATGTAGATACGCATCCTTTAGATCCACGGTAGTCATAAATTGACCCTCCTGGATTGTAGGTAAAATCGTTCGAATAGTTTCCATTTTGAACGATGGCACTCTGAGAAATTTGTTTAGAATCTTTAAATCCAGAATTGGTCTGAAAGTTCCCTCTTTTTTGGGAACTACAAACAGATTTGAGTAAAACCCCATTCCTTGTTCCACAGTTGGAACTGGGTGTATCACTCCCATTTTTAACAGGTCTTCTACACAATGTAAGAATGCCTGTCTCTTTATTTGGTTTGAAGATAAGTGAGACATGTGGAACCTCCCCCTTGGGGGTAGTTCCTTGAATTCCAGAAGATAACCCTGAGAAACTATTTCTAGTGCCCAGGGATCCTGAACATCTCTTGCCCAAGCCTGAGCGAAGAGAGAGAGTCTGCCCCCTACTAGATCCGGTCCCGGATTGGGGGCTACTCCTTCATGCTGTTTTGGTAGCAGCAGCAGGCTTCTTGGCCTGCTTACCCTTGTTCCAGCCTTGCATCGGTTTCCAAGCTGGTTTGGTTTGCAAAGCATTACCCTCTTGTCTAGAGGCTGCAGAGTTGGAGGCCGGTCCGTTCCTGAAATTGCGAAAGGAACGAAAATTAGACTTATTCTTGGCCTTGAAAGGCCTATCTTGTGGGAGGGCGTGGCCCTTACCCCCAGTGATGTCTGAGATAATCTCTTTCAATTCTGGCCCAAAAAGGGTTTTACCCTTGAAAGGGATATTAAGCAATTTTGTCTTGAAAGATACATCCGCTGACCAAGACTTTAGCCAGAGCGCTCTGCGCGCCACAATTGCAAACCCTGAATTTTTCGCCGCTAATCTAGCTAACTGCAAAGCGGCATCTAAAATAAAGGAATTAGCTAACTTAAGTGCGTGAATTCTGTCCATAACCTCCTCATACGGAGTCTCTCTACTGAGCGACTTTTCTAGTTCCTCGAACCAGAACCACGCTGCTGTAGTGACAGAAATAATGCACGAAATAGGTTGCAGGAGGTAACCTTGCTGTACAAAAATCTTTTTAAGCAAACCCTCCAATTTTTTTATCCATAGGATCTTTGAAAGCACAATTATCCTCGATAGGAATAGTAGTGCGCTTAGCTAGTGTAGGAAACTGCCCCCTCGACCTTAGGGACTGTCTGCCATAAGTCCTTTCTGGGGTCGACCATAGGAAATAATTTCTTAAATATAGGAGGGGGGACAAAAGGTATGCGGGCTTCTCCCACTCCTTATTCACTATGTCCGCCACCCCGCTTGGGTATAGGAAAAGCGTCGGGGTGCACCGGAACCTCTAGGAACTTGTCCATCTTGCACAATTTTTCTGGAATGACCAGGTTGTCACAATCATCCAGAGTAGATAGCACCTCCTTAAGCAGTGCGCGGAGATGCTCTAATTTAAATGTCACAACATCAGGTTCTGCCTGTTGAGAAATTCTACCTGAATCAGAAATTTCCCCATCTGACAAAACCTCCCTCATGGCAACTTCAGATTGGTGTGAGGGTATGACAGAGCAATTATCATCAGCGCCCTCCTGCTCTACAGTGTTTAAAACAGAGCAATCGCGCTCTCTCTGAAATGCAGGCATTTTGGATAAAATATTTGCTATGGAGTTATCCATTACTGCCGTCAATTGTTGCATAGTAACAAGCATTGGCGCGCTAGAAGTACTAGGGGTCTCCTGCGTGGGCAAAACTGGTGTAGACACAGAAGGAGATGATGTAGAACTATGTCTACTCCCTTCATCTGATGAATCATCTTGGGCAACTTTACTATCTGTGGCAGTACTGTCCTTACTTTGTTTGGACGCTATGGCACAATTATCACACAATTTTGAAGGGGGAGACACATTGGCTTCCATAAATACAGAACATAGTTTATCTGAAGGCACAGACATGTTAAACAGGCTTAAACTTGTCAATAAAGTACAAAAACCGTTTTTAAACAAAACCATTACTGTCTCTTTAAATTTTAAACAGGGCACACTTTTTTACTGAATATGTGAAAAACTATGAAGGAATTGTTCAATTTTAACCAAATTTTCACCACAGTGTCTTCAAGCATTCAAAGCATTGCACCCCAAATTTCAGACCTTTAACCCTTAAAATGACGAAACCGGAGCCGTTTATACTCTACAGTCCCAGCTACAGCCTTTGCTGCGACTTTACCAAACCCAGGGGGGTATACGATACCAAATGAAGCCTTCTAGGAACCTTTTCAACTACTTCCAGACCCACACACATGCAGCTGCATGTCCTGCTCTCAAAAGTAACTGTGCAGTAATGGCGCTAAAATGAGGCTCTGCCTACTACATAGAAGGCCCTTCCTGACTGGGAAGGTGTCTAAACCAGTGCCTGACGTAAAAAAAACGTTCCCCAAAGTTATAAAGTGTGAATTTCAACATCAAGCTGTATAAAATGCCCAAATAAAGCAATCGATCTAGCCCATAAAAGTGTCTACCAGTTTTATAGCCCATATTAAGCCCTTTATTCTGTTTGAGACTAAGAAAATGGCTTACCGGTCCCCATGAGGGGGAAATGACAGCCTTCCAGCATTACACAGTCTTGTTAGAAATATGGCTAGTCATACCTTAAGCAGAAAAGTCTGCCAACTGTTCCCCCAACTGAAGTTATCTCATCTCAACAGTCCTATGTGTGAACAGAAACCGATTTTAGTTACTGCTGCTAAAATCATACTCCTCTCACAAACAGAACTCTTCATCCTTTTCTGTTTCAGAGTAAATAGTACATACCAGCACTATTTTAAAATAACAAACTCTTGATAGTAGAATAAAAAACTACAACTAAACACCACATACTCTTCACCATCTCCGTGGAGATGCTGCTTGTTCAGCGGCAAAGAGAATGACTGGGGTGGGCGGAGCCTAGGAGGGACTATATGGACAGCTTTTGCTGTGCTCTTTGCCATTTCCTGTTGGGGAAGAGAATATTCCCACAAGTTATGGATGACGCCGTGGACCGGACACACCAATGTTGGAGAAAATAACGTGTCGAACACATCGCTTGAAGAAAATATCTGTAATCCATTTCTCCCAGTAGGATTGATTCACTGTGAGCCAGAAGAATTACCTACTGAAATTAAGAAGCTTAAAACTATTTTGAATCCTCTAAAGGCATGGTGGAAAATGGGAAACTTGCTAAAAATTAACTGTAAGGCTTCTCAGTATCTGCCAATAATAGGGAATACAAAATTTAAATCTGGCTTGAATTCGGCGATATTTAAAAAATGGTCTTCCTTGGGCTTGGAAAGAGTTCATCAATTCATCAATAAGGAAATAAAATGTGTAAAAACATTTGGGGAACTGAAAAGTGAGTTTAATATATTGAACAAAGAGTTTTTTGCATACCTGAAAATAAGACACTATGTCTTAGAATTGGTCAGAGACGTAGGCTGGTGCTGGGTCTTGGGGAAACTGGAAAGCTGTCTGCTATTAATTAAAAGTGGGCGGCATGTCAATCACACCATGCTATCTTTTCCTCAGTGCTAGTAAGGGAGCTCCTCTTTTAGAACAAATTGTGTTAGATTGGAATAGGCTAATCGTCCCTAATAATATAGACTCAAAATTTATCCAAAAATCGATTGGTAAAGTAACTCAGGCTACTCTCTCCGCCACTTGGAGAGAAGCGCATGTTAAATTAATACATAGAGCATATTTTACTCCTGAAAAAGGGTACAAATTATATAATTTAAATTATAACAAATGCCCGAAATGCTCCCTCTTCCTGCAGCAGATTTGGTGCATATGATATGGAAGTGCCCGAAAATCAGACAATTCTGGTATAAATTGGAATTCTGGTTTAACAACTCATTGAGAGTCCCCCCTCTGGTTCTTACACTAATACACATTATATTTTGTACAAAACCTAGTGAAGAACATCAATCTCAGGAAAAATTATTAACTCTGGCAATCCTAGCAGCTAGATATTTAATATTTAAATCTTGGAAAAAACATAGGATGCCCACGATTTCAGAAGTTAGAAACTGTCTCAAGACACAGTGTATGTTGGAGCAAAGAGACACCAATATAGATAGCGAAGAAGATATTAAGACATTTTTCAAAAAATGGTCAGGCTTTATTAAAATATATTGGACAACTGAAATAGAATATATGAAATAAATGTGATGATTCAAAGAGAATCAAAGACAAAGGTAAAATAAAATAAAAAGTTCATATAAGGATATGCGTATTCTTTGTTGAAACTTCTGTGACTCTTTGTATCCTTGGCATTTCTCAAAGAAAAGGAAAAAGAAATAGCAACATAGTGTAATTCTGTGATGATTTCCAGAAATGTATCAAACTTGTGGCCAAATGCCTACTCACATGAACTAGAGCTTACGACCAAGCTCAGGGAAATGCGCACACCCAATTTATACTGATGGGTAAACAGTACTCTCACGGCAATGTGGTATATTAAAGGATTTATTTAAAATACAATAAAAGCGTCACAAATGCTATACAGAACACCTTATGCAGAGGTTAATAGAGCCATAAATGTGGATATTAGCTCACAAAAGTCAACTCCACTACAGGATGCAAGCGGATACAGGCAGCAGAAACTTAACCGCTGCACAGATCAACCTGACCACAGATGGGAGTGGCTCCTCCTAACGGTGTATCAGCAAGTGTACAGACGCACAAGAGAGTAAAAAGTTCTGACGATCGTTTCGCTTAACAAGCTTTTTCAAGGAAGTGAAGTGCGCATGTCCGTGTAGCCTTATGTACCGGTCTTAAAGTTTAGAACGGATATCCGGAATCTTCTGTTGCCATTTTAAAAGAGGGCATAGATGCCCTATAGTCCCATAATTAAATCATCGTGTGTTGAGTTGTTATATGCTTATAACCATTAAGGAAAATTTCACCTCATTGATTTACAGTAGGTCTCAAATACATACTTATATCTACTACATTGCATTTTGATGAATTTACAAGTTACAGTATAACAATATTGTGTCTTTGTAGTCATAAATATTTTTAACATCATGATTTAGCTTTATTGTATATTCTATATATAGCCATATCTGAAACGTGATTATAATCTGTTCCTATATCTATTAGTGGAAATATGCCTCTACATTCTTATTTTACTGTTTGTTAATAAATACTATTTTTGTACTTTAAAAATTCAGTTCTATCCAAATTTCTGACTTCCTCTATCTTTTCTTCCAAAAATCCATTAGAATAATTCTTTTCTAAAAAACGTTTTTTTAAGACTTTAGATTGAATACCAAACTCAATCTAAAGTCTTAAAAAAACGTTTTTTAGAAAAGAATTATTCTAATGGCTTTTTGGAAGAAAAGATAGAGGAAGTCAGAAATTTGGATAGAACTGAATTATTAAAGTACAAAAATAGTAGTATACATGGAAATAAGATAGAAAATAAGAACATAGCCAATAGATTAATTTTTCAACATAGTACACAAAGTTATGAATTAAGAAATATTATTCATAAACATTGGGGCATCCTTACGAGAGATTCGGGATTAAAAGAATTTCTTGGGGATGGTCCCAATATTATGTTCAGAAAGGTACCAAATTTGAAATGACAATTATCACATGGAAATATTAAGGGGAATAAACAAAATGCAATATCATCCAAAAACTGGCTGCCCCCTCCACAGGCAGGGTTTCGAAGATGTCAATTTTGCAATGCATGCCAAAGAATGAAAAAAACACCAAAAATATGCAATAAGTTTTATTCAGCAGATAACAAAAAAGTTTATGAGATAAACCAATTTATTACTTGCAACAGCAAGAATGTGGTTTATCTATTACGCTGCTCATGCAATCTAATCTATATAGGTCGTACCTCTAGGCTTTTAAAAACAAGACTAAATGAGCACATTTATAATATTGAAAAGGGTTATCAGAACCATACACTGTCAGCACATTTTGATAGAGTACATAAAAGAAAGATCAGCGATTTGGAATTCCTAGGGATAAGGAAGATTGAACAAAATTGGAGGGGTGGTGACATACAGAATCAATTGGGACGTTTAGAAATGAAATGGATACACACTATGGATACTTTTATACCTAATGGCTTAAATAAAGATTTTGAGCTACACCACTTTCTGTAACATTAGATGTAAGGGAGGATCAGTTTCTATCTAAATCACAATGAGGATAACATCATATGACATCCTAAACATAGGTGACATCTATTCTTACCTCAAGAAATAAAAAAATAAAAAATAATAGTCGGACATAAGATCAGGGAGGAAAAATAACTATCAACCAGAGACATTGTAAACAATTGGTTTTATAAAATTTATAGAATTAGTTGTATATTATGATTATCCTCTACTAATATGAGCAGAGAAGCATTCTCAAACATTAGGACTAACTTCTCATATTTGATAATATAGTTTAGAATTGAGATCTATTTTGATGTAGGAGTTAAGACAATATATTCTGTGCTAACGTAATTAAGAATTAAAAGTATTTATTAACAAACAGTAAAATAAGAATGTAGAGGCATATTTCCACTAATAGATATAGGAACAGATTATAATCACGTTTCAGATATGGCTATATATAGAATATACAATAAAGCTAAATCATGATGTTAAAAATATTTATGACTACAAAGACACAATATTTTTTTTTTTTTTTTTTTAAACTTTTTATTTTTGTTGAGGAGAAAATAGCATATACAAACAGTCAGTTCAGATGTAACAATTTTCCAGTGTCAGAAAAGGAAAAAAAGAATGACAGTGCAAAAACATTCTATGTAGACATCCACATATAAGTATCTAAACTGGCATGATAATCCAGGTACCTCATTTTTTGGTTTTATAAGTTTATAACGTCCTCGAGACATACAGGTCCACTCATGGGACCAGACACAACTATAAGCCGCTGAGGGCATGTGAATAGAGCTAATAGTAAGAGACTAGTTTCAGTGTACATAATTATTAACAATGTTATCAGTTTAACTAAACAAAAGCAGTGTGCCAACATAGGTTACCTGAACCACGGGTGGGTTCAATTCCTTCATTGGGTAGAAAAGTGCGTATGTAAAAACAGTTACAATTAAATACACACAGAAAAAACTTAAGAAAAATCTCACTGTAAGCAAACTTTAGGTTAAGGTTCAAGTAAAAGAGGAATACCACAACTGGCAAACTATATGTAACCAATAGTGCATATGTAGACACAGCTAATCTATCCGTATTAGGGCCCAGAGAGCAACCAGGACTCTCTGGACAGGGCAGAGGCTGCTTAACTCTGCCAAAAGGGAATAAATGGGGGGGGGGGTAGTGGATGTCTGGTCACTTAAACTTGAATGTATTCTGTTAGAATGGGATAGGGCAGCAACATTAGAAGCCTCCTTAGAAGTGAGATGCTAATAAGATGCGTAAATGGTAGGCTTATATAGATAGAAGGGCCACTCTTGGACCCTTGACCAGAAATATCAACGTTCTTAGTCATGGCTCATCCTCCCCGATATTAGAAGCCTCTTTGGGGCCTCAGCAACACAAACAGAATAGTTAGATGGGGGGGGGGTGATAATAGTTATGTCATAGAGAGAAACAAGATTTATGTTTCAAAGTAAGAGTAGTGCCCCAATTGGCAATGTCACCGCAGGTTTAAACAATAGTGGGCTTAGGGATATTATTAAATAAAATATGGAGCTCCTCCAGATATATTGAACACCCACATACTTTATATTCATTTTATAAGTTAGGCTGTTTGGTATGGAGGCGGTCATTGATGCTTGTGTTATAGTCAGTTAAATTATAGCAGAATATACAATAAAATTCACAGCACAATTAAACAGTAACACTTCAGAGTAATATGCAATATGGAGCTTGCCCACTGAACATATATAACAATCAAAAAATAACAAGTACTAAGATGTTATGAGGGGTATCTAGGATTGCCCGTGAGACCAGGGCAAACTAGTATATAGGAAGTATAAGTATTAGAACTAGTAAGAGGGGAAACTCACGCCATAACATTGTACATAGACTATTACATAGGAGCTCAAAGCCTGAACATGGGCTTCTAGACTATACATAGTTAAATGTGAGGATACAAGTAATAGGGTTACAGCGTGTTTTTACATATCCAGAAAAGTAAACCTTATTATGGCTTAAACTAGAAAGTAATAGTCCAGGAACATGTCCAACTGCATTTATAATCCCTAGAACTAAAAGTTTTATATAGGCAGCACTAATCATATCAGGGAATTATAGTGTTCCTTCATTAAGGGTGATGCTAGGAATGTAAGCAGAGGGGATTTACACCTATATCAGCCCAATACTAAACTCTCGGCCCGTGTGCTGCGGCCTACTAGACAAATAAAAAGTTCCATTATTGTAGTCCTTCATTGTAGAGTAGGTCCATCTGATAACTTTTAACTTTTACGGGGGGCATTACTCCAAACAATACCATGGTATATCCAGACACATTAATGAGGAAAGGGCAGCAACTCCACCAAGCCAAAACGAAAGAAATCTGCCTAAAACGTTCAAGCCTGGTATGAGTATCTCTGCTCCTATCCGATGCCCTCTCGCCGATATAGGAAAGCCTCCCTGCTACCTCCGTGCAAGACCTGTGGGCCTAAGCCAACATCCCTGCATAGGCTCCTCAGGACTTCTTCATCTGTTAGCCCCAAAGCCCCAGGCGCCGCAGCGTCACGTCCCAAAGCCACGGAGCTGCACACTCGGGAACCGGCTGCACTCCCCTGCACAGCCACGCAGCATCCAGCAAGAGGGCAGTCGTCAAGTTCCAGGTAAACGTTAGCCCTCTGGATATTTCCGTTAGGGCAACCTTCGTGGGCCTCTGCGTTTTCTTGCGTGGCGTTAATAGCCACTACCGCCGCAGCTGCTCCAATTTTCGGCGGGTCCAGTACTCCAGGAGATTCCGGGCTGCAAACATCAGTGGTTCCGGTGAGTGTGCAGACTTCCCTCAGCCGCAGACCTCCATTAGTAGTACTTGGAGCTGTCAATTCCACCATACCGGTCTTACAAGGCTGCGACATAGGGGCCTCCATTAGCTTCATGAGCCGATCAAATCTGCGGTGCATCTGCCGCTCAGACTCAGCAAAAAGAGCCTGAATTTTAATGTAAAAGTCCTCCTCCATGCTGTGCTCAATGAGCTTAACGACCCTATATCGGTCTAATGCAATTTTATGTGTAGAAGTATTGATTTTTAGCTGATTTTTGTATAATTATAGCAGGAGCTCTGGTCTCACACGTCTGCCCTGAAAGCTAGCTGGCTCCGCCCCTACAAAGACACAATATTGTTATACTGTAACTTGTAAATTCATCAAAATGCAATGTAGTAGATATAAGTATGTATTTGAGACCTACTGTAAATCAATGAGGTGAAATTTTCCTTAATGGTTATAAGCATATAACAACTCAACACACAATGATTTAATTATGGGACTATAGGACATCTATGCCCTCTTTCAAAATGGCAACAGAAGATTCCGGATATCCGTTCTAAACCTAAAGACCGGTACATAAGGCTACACGGACATGCGCACTTCACTTCCTTGAAAAAGCTTGTTAAGCGAAACGATCGTCGGAACTTTTTACTCTCTTGTGCGTCTGTACACTTGCTGATACACCGTTAGGAGGAGCCACTCCCATCTGTGGTCAGGTTGATCTGTGCAGCGGTTAGGTTTCTGCTGCCTGTATCCGCTTGCATCCTGTAGTGGAGTTGACTTTTGTGAGCTAATATCCACATTTATGGCTCTATTAACCTCTGCATAAGGTGTTCTGTATAGCATTTGTGACGCTTTTATTGTATTTTAAATAAATCCTTTAATATACCACATTGCCGTGAGAGTACTGTTTACCCATCAGTATAAATTGGGTGTACGCATTTCCCTGAGCTTGGTCGTAAGCTCTAGTTCATGTGAGTAGGCATTTGGTCACAAGTTTGATACATTTCTGGAAATCATCACAGAATTACACTATGTTGCTATTTCTTTTTCCTTTTCTTTGAGAAACCCCAAGGATACAAAGAGTCACAGAAGTTTCAACAAAGAATACGCATATCCTTATATGAACTTTTTATTTTATTTTACCTTTGTCTTTTATTCTCTTTGAATCATCACATTTATTTCACATTGTTTTGTTTTGTGATGTTTGGTATTTTTATATTATTTGAAATAGAATACATGATTATTCCATTCAGGAATTCAGAGTTAGTACTACTTGGCGTCTGGTAATATGAGTGGAAGAGGTGCGAGGAAGGGTGGGCCTTCCTTCTTCCCCTCTCTCCTCCCCCCTCTTTTCCTTACCTTGCTCTGTCTTTCTTCCCTTTCCCTCCCCCTTTTTTTTTTGTTTGTTTTTTCTTAGTTTTGGTTTTGTTTATATAAAGTGAAAATCTCAGCAACATTATGTAAGAGAACAATGTTTTTTGTTGTTGTTTGTTTGATTCAATGGCAAAATTGAATACAATTGTCTTAAATTCATGTGATTTTTCTTTTTCTTCTGTGACTTGTTGCTGATAATAAAATTCATTTAAAAACAAACAAAACACATTTAAGTGCAAAGTGGGTACTGGCAGACAGCTGCCAGTACCCAAAATGGTGGGAAATAGTTAGTGGGGGGAGGGTTAGAGAGCTCTATGTGGGGGGATCAATGAGTTTGGGGGCTAAGGTGTCATACTCTGCAAGGGAGCAGGAGCAGGTTCAGGAGTAAGGAGCTGTTGTGCAGAGGTGTCAGGTTTTGGGGTTAATGTGTTTTGCCTGCGTGAGTCTTTCCCTTTAGGCATAATTAAACAGGTACAACGTTTTAGGAAATAAAGGAGATGGTTTTATTTATAGGATAAAGCAATGTAGAGATATGCAATTAGATAAGACATAGTCTATAGGTTGTAGTATAAGGCAGGAATACAGTTCTTTGTAATAACAGGCAGGAATGCAGCGCTTTGTAATAAAAAACAGGATATTTGCATATGCTGTAGACTGGAACTGAGTAATAACACTCAGGAAAGCAGAGCTTTGTAATAACAAACAGGATATTTTCATATGCTGTAGACTGGAACCTTGTAGTATCAGGAAACAAGCAAACAAACTAGCAGGCTGCAAAAAATAAAAGTAAGAAAGGGGAGGAGTTTTCCTCTAAAGCCTTTTCAGCTTGTTACAATGTTTAAAGTCTTCACACTGTGTTTTCACAAGACCGGTGTTTTATAAAGAAATGTGGTGCTGCTAGTTATTGAGAGGAAAATAAGTCTTGTGAGAAATAAAGATTCAGAGCACAATACCTTGATACAAATAAATGTTTTTTTGAAGTTGCAGTTTGTAGCTTTCAGGATGATATAAGCAGTAGTTGGAAATCAACAGCAACTTAGTAGAAAGTCTCTGAAGTTGAATTTTCTTAGTTGGAGCAATACCTGAGTCAGTCTTTAGTAGATAGAGTTTTAGGCAAGATCAATTGCCAGGAAATCAGTCCCAAAATGAAACACAGTGCCAAGGGATTATCCAGAAGAGTAGTCAGTAATTGTAGCAGAAATCAGGAAGTCCAACAAATCTGTATTTCACACAGGATACAGGAGCAGAGTGTCTTTCAGAGTATCACTCTTAATGTGAAAGCACAGAATTGCAAACAAACCTCCCAGATAAAGCAGGCTGCTGATTAAATTATTTCTTTCAGCTGGCAAGCAGGTGGAGCCAGAGAGCCAAAGTTGCAGCAAACAGAAAAACACAATATTCCTTTCCTGTGATCAAGCCATCTGGTGGCATAGTGGTAAAACAACAGGCTGGGAAATAACAGCTGCAAAAATAGAGACAGGTGCCAGGTTCAATTCCAGGCTGAACCCTGACATAAGGAGAGATTATACACAGCAGAATATATATATATATATATATATTTTATTTATTTTTTAAAATGAAAAAAAGCCTTTTATTTTAGTACTGGCAGACTTTCTGCCAGTACTTAAGATGGGGTGGGACAATTGAGCAGTGGGGGAGGGATGAGAGCTGTTTGAGAGGGATTATGGGGTGGGATGTGTCAGGTGGGAGGCTGATCTCTACACTAAAGCTAAAATTAACCTTTCACGCTCCCTACAAGCAACCTAATTAACCCAGTCAATGCTGGGCATATTACAAGTGTGGTTCGCAACAGAATGTAGCGGCCTTCTAATTACCAAAAAGCAATGCCAAAGCCATATTTCTGCTATTTCTGAACAATAAGCCCTATAACTTGCAAAAAAAGCAAAGAATTTTGAGCATTTCTAAACTCAGGACAAAATTTAGAAACTATTTAGCATGGGTGTTTTTTGGTGGTTGTAGATGTGTAACAGATTTTGGGGGTCAAATTTAGAAAAAGTGTTTTTTTAATTTTTTCATCATATTTTATAATTTTTTTATATTAAATTATAAGATATGATGAAAATAATGGTATTTTTAGAAAGTCCATTTAATGGCGAGAAAAACGGTATATAATATGTGTGGGTACAGTAAATGAGTAAGAGGAAAATTACAGCTAAACACTTGGTCCCAAACGGTCAGGAAATGGAAAAGTGATGTGGTCACTAAGGGGTTAATGTGTATAAAATCTGGCTTATGTAAAGACCTCTATAGTTAATGCTAAGTATATTGGATATAGTATCTGGATTATATAAAGACCTGATATATTTTGCAAAGTGTATTTAATAGATATTTAAAAACAATAAAAAAATATAAAAAACTTACGGCTAGATTACGAGTTTTGCGTTATGAGTGGAAAAGCAGAGTTATGGGTTATAATGCTGCTTTTTCACTACCGCTGCTATTACAAGTCTTGTCAAAAAAGCTGTACCGCACACTTTTTTGCGTAAAGTCTTTTTTCAATGGGACATCCATAGCGCTGATATCACAAGCTTTTTTTCCTAACGCAATCTAAAGTCAGTAGTTATGAGTTTTACGCTACAAAGCTGTAGCATAAAACTCAAAACTAAAGTGTTAAAAAGTACACTAACACCCATAAACTACCTATTAACCCCTAAACAGACGCCCTCCCACATCACAAACACTAAAATAAAATTATTAACCCCTAATCTGCCGCTCAGGACATCGTCGCCACTATAATAAACATATTAACCCCTAAACCGCCGCACTCCCGCATCACAAACACTAGTTAAATATTATTAACCCCTAAACAGCCGCCCCTAACATCGTCGCCACCTACCTACATTTATTAACTCCTAATCTGCCGCTCCGGACATCACCGCCACTATAATAAACATATTAACCCCTAAACCTAACCCTAACACCCCCTAACTTTAATATCATTAAAATAAATCTAAATAAAACATACCATTAATAACTAAATAATTCCTATGTAAAACTAAATACTTACATGTAAAATAAACCCTAAGCTAGCTACAATATAACTAATAGTTGTATTGTATCTAGCTTAGGTTTTATTTTTATTTTACAGGCAAGTTTGTATTTATTTTAACTATGTAGAATAGTTAGTAAATAGTTATTAACTATTTACTAACTACCTAGATAAAATAAATACAAATTTACCTGAAAAATAAAACCTAACCTGTCTTACACGAACACCTAACCTTACACTACAATTAAATTAATTCAATACAATTACTTAATAACAAACAAAAAAAAACACTAAATTACACAAAATAAAAAAAGAAATTATCAGTTATTTAAACTACTTACACCTGATCTAATAGCCCTATCAAAATAAAAAAAGTCCCCCAAAATAAAAATAACCCATAGCCTAAACTAAACTACCAATAGCCCTTAAAAGGGCCTTTTGCTGGGCATTGCCCTAAAGAAATCAGCTCTTTTACCTGTAAAAAAAAAAACCAACATACAAATAACCCCCCAACATTAAAGTGGCTTTTATCTGTTTTTAATAAACATTGTTTTATACCTTTATATATTACGGCTTGAGAATTCAATGCAGTATATTCTCCAGGGGTGACCAGCTGTTATCCCACTTACACCTAGCTGTTAAGCTGTTATCATAGAACGGCTAATCCGGTGGAGGGAGTGAAAAGATAAACAGTTATGGGATCCTACACGCTGCTTACAAACAGGAGAGTTGCTGTACCAAGAGGGAAAATCGGTGTTACGAGAGAGCAGCTACCTAGACAGCTGTTAATGCTCCAGAAGGCGGTTGTGGCACTTATCAAGTGCTTTACTTCTTGTGAGTACGTTATATACTGTGTGTGGGGATTGTTTCTTGTATGCTGACACACACTATGTTGGCGCCTTCTTCTTTTTCATCCTCTCAAACCCCCAACATTAAAACCCACCACGCACACAACCAACCCCCCAAATAAAAAAACCTAAGTTTCCAATTGCCCTGAAAGGGGCATTTGGATGGGCATTGCCCTTAAAAAGGCATTTAGCTCTTTTTCAGCCCAAAAGCCCTTATCTAAAAATAAAACCAACCCAATAAACCCTTATAAAACCTAAAACTAACCCCCGAAGGTCCACTTACAGTTTTGAAGACCGGACATCCATCCTCAACAAACGGGAGAAGTCTTCATCCAAGCCGGCAGAAGTGGTTCCCAAGACGGGCAGAAGTCTTCATCCAGACGGTGCGGAGCAGCTCCATCTTCAAGACATCCGGCGCAGAGCATCCTCTTCTTTCCACAGCTAACAATGAATAAAGGTTCCTTTAAGTGACGTCATCCAAGATGGCGTCCCTTGAATTCCGATTGGCTGATAGAATTCTATTAGCCAATCGGAATTCAAGGGACGCCATCTTGGATGATGTCACTTAAAGGAACTTTCATTCGTCGTTAGCCGTGGAAAGAAGAGGATGCTCCGCGCTGGATGTCTTGAAGATGGAACCGCTCCGCACCAGATGGATGAAGATAGAAGATGCCGTCTGGATGAAGACTTCTGCCCGTCTGGAGGACCACTTCTGCCGGCTTGGATGAAGACTTCTCCCGGCTTCGTTGAGGATGGATGTCTGGTCTTCAAAACTGTAAGTGGATCTTCGGGGGTGTTAGTTTTTTTTTAAGGGTTTATTGGGTGGGGTTTATTTTTAGATTAGGGCTTCTGGGCTGAAAAAGAGCTAAATGCCCTTTTCAGGGCAATAGGAAGCTTAGATTTTTTTATTTAGGATTTTATTTGGGGGGTTGGTTGTGTGGGTGATGGGTTTTACTGTTGGGGGGTTGTTTGTATTCTTTTTTTTACAGGAAAAAGAGCTGATTTCTTTGGGGCAATGCCCCGCAAAAGGCCCTTTTAAGGGCTATTGGTAGTTTAGTTTAGGCTAGGGTTTTGTTTTTTTTATTTTGGGGGGCTTTTTTATTTTGATAGGGCTATTAGATTAGGTGTAATTATTTTGAATATCTGATAATTTCTTTTTTAATTTTGTGTAATTTAGTGTTTGTTTTTGTAATTTAGGTAATTGTATTTAATGAATTTAATTGTAGTGTAAGGTTAGGTGTTAGTGTAAGACAGGTTAGGTTTTATTTTACAAGTATATTTGTATTTATTTTAGCTAGGTAGTTATTAAATAGTTAATAGCTATTTAGTAACTATTCTACCTAGTTAAAATAAATACAAACTTGCCTGTAAAATAAAAAAAAAACCTAAGCTATATACAATATAAGTATTAGTTACATTGTAGCTAGATTACGGTTTATTTTACAGGTAAGTATTTAGTTTTAAATAGGAATTATTTAGGTAAAAAGTGTAATTTTTATTTAGATTTATTTGAATTATATTTAAGTTAGGGGGTGTTAGGGTTAGACTTAGGTTTAGGGGTTAATAAATGTAGTATAGTGGCACGAACATTGGGGCGGCAGATTAGGGGTTAATAAATGTAGGTAGGTTGCGGCGACATTGGGGACGGGAGATTAGGGGTCAATAAGAATAATGTAGGTGTTGGCGATGTTGGGGGCAGATGATTAGGGGTTATTAAGTGTATCATTAAGGGTGTTAGGTGTAAACATAAATTTTGTTTCCCCATAGGAATCAATGGGGCTGCGTTACGGAGCTTTACGCTGCTTTTTTGCAGGTGATAGGCTTTTTTTCAGCCGGCTCTCCCCATTGAGGGCTATGGGGAAATCGTGCACGAGCAGGTAAAACCAGCTCACCGCAGCTTTCAGCAGCGCTGGTATTGGAGTGCGGTATGGAGCACAATTTTGCTCTACGCTCACTTTTTGCCTAATAACGCCGGGTTTATGAAAACCTGTAATACCAGCGCTGTAGGGAAGTGAGCGGTTACAATAACGTGCAAGTTAGCACCGCACCCCCTCATAACGCAAAACTCGTAATCTACCCGTTAATTACAAAATACTGTGAACAGTATAAACATTATCTAGTGATCACATCAATATCACATAAAAAACACATCAAACACAGACCCATATCCATCTGGGCACTATATTAAAATAAATAATAGTGTAGCAACAATTTGCAAGCAAAGTCCATTTTTTAAAAACGAAAGTAAAGTCTTTTTAAGCAGTTGTAATTTGTTGGTTAATTGTAAGTCAGTTATAGCTGGTATAGACAGAACTCGACTTTGGCAAAAGTTGGCAGTAGTTAGAAAAAGCTACGAGGCTGCAAATTATGGGCGAGAAGGACAGAGGAATCCTTTAAAGGCATATATATTTTTCCAAAAGGCAAGGTGTACATTTATACTTACACTGGTTGCCGTATGCTGTTTTCTTTGAAGTGTATCCGGATCTATGATCCTCCCTCTTCGCCCTTGTAATTTTTTCCAAAAAGTGCCGCTCCAGAAGTGAATTTAGTGAACTCTCACAGCGTCAGTGCGCTATATCTACGGAAGCCCAAGTGTCTCAAAAATAGAGCCTATTACTCGCCCATACTTTGCAGCCTCACAGCTTTTTCTAACTACTGCCAACTTTTGCCAAAGACAAGCTTTGTCTATACCAGCTACAACTGACTTACAATTAACCAACGAATTACAACTGCTAAAAAAAGACTTTACTTTCGTTTTTAAAAAATGGACTTTGCTTGCAAATTATTTATTTTAATATAAAGCCCAGATGGATATGGGTCTGTGTTTGATGTGTTTTTATGTGATATTGATGTGATCACTAGATAATGTTTATACTGTGCACAGTATTTTGTGATTAAGTTTTTTATATTTTTTGTTGTTTTTAAATATCTATTAAATACACTTTGCAAAATGTATCAGGCCTTTATATAATCCAGATAATATACCCAATATACTTAGAATTACCTATAGAGGTCTTTACATAAGCCATATTTTATACACACTAAGCTACTCTTGGGCAGCGCAGCTGTACAAAATTACTAGCCTGCAGTTTTCTGCAGACATTGTAATTATCCTTACACTGCTACTCTTAAGGTTCTGGGAAAACCTTTTTTTCTACAGCTGCTTTGTTTAATTGTCTCAGCGCTGAGGTTTTTTTCACATTACACTACAGGTCTGAGCATATAGCCAGAATGCAAATAAGCTTTACTTAGATAAGATGCAATCTTCCTATCTAAAGGATCCTTAAAAGAAGTACTATCTTCCATAGGAATAGTAGTATGTTAAGCAAGAGTAGAAATAGCCCCATCAACCTTAGTGACTTTTTCCCAAAACTCTAATTTAGCCACTGACAAAGAATACAACTTTTTAAACATTGAAGAAGGAACAAAAGAAGTACCAAGCTTAGACCATTCCTTAGCAATCACATCAGAAATAGCATCAGGAACGGGAAAAACCTCAGGAGTAGTCACAGGAGGTTTATAAACAGAATTTAAATGTTTACTGGATTTATTATCAAGAGGACCAGACTCCTCAATATCCAAAGTTATCACTTCTTTTAACAAAGAACGAAAATAGTCAATCTTAAAAAGATAAGATGATTTATCAGTGTCAATGTCTGAAGAAGGATCTTCTGAGTCAGAGAGATCCTCATCAGAGGAGGATATATCAGTATGTTGCCGGTCATTACAAATTTAATCAGTATTATAAGAAGTTTTAAAAGACCTTTTACGTTTGAAGGCGGTATAGCAGCCATAGCCGCCTGTATTGCATCAGCAATATAATTTTTCATATCAACAGGGATATCATGTACTTTAGATGTTGAAGGAACAACAGATACTGTACTAGCACTAATAGAAACCTTTTCTGCATTCAAAAGCTTATCATGGACAACTGTTACATACTACAGCTGGAGATATAATCTCCACTAGCTTACAACAGATACACTTAGCTTTAGTAAAACTGTGTTAAGGCAGCATGGTTCCTACAGCAGCTTCTGAGATAGGATCAGATTGAGACATCTTGTGAAGTGTAAAAAAAAGAAAAAATAACATTAAACAGAAACATCCTATTTCCACATATAGCAGTTTCAGGAATGGAAAAAAATGCAAATGCTAAATTTGGCAAAAAAATCAAATAGCATAGCCCTCTGAGCATAAAGAAGGCAAGGAGCATATAGGAAGTGAGGTAAAATAAAACTAAATTTTTCAGCGCCAAGTATGACGCATGACGCAAAAGGAAGTTGAGAAATTTTTGTGCACCAACAAACATCCGAAAATTATGAAGCTCGCATCATAACAAACACAATTTTGCGCCAAACAACCTAGCGCCAACTAAGACACGGGAAATGACTAACTTGCGTCATGACAGACTCACATTCGCATTCAAAAAATTTCTTGCGCCAAGAATGACGCAATAAATAACAGCATTTTGCGTCCTCGTGAACCTAATTTGCCGCAAGTTTTTCAAAGAAAAAACAAAGTCAAATTGAAAAAAAAGACTATACCCCAGGTAAGACAAACTTCCTAAACATGATTCCCATAACGATACTGCTGGACTGCAAAATGAAATACACATAGACCTGACTCATGGCAAATATAAGTAAAATGCATATATTTAAAACTTTATATTAATACATAAAGCACCAAAACATAGCTGAGAGTGTCTTAAATAATGATACATACATACCGAAAGACACCCATCCGCATATAGCCAAACCAGTACTGAAAACTATCAGCAGAGGTAATGGTATATAAGAGTATATCGTCAATCTGAAAAGGGAGGTAGGAGATGAATCCCTAAGACGGATAAGAGAAACCTTGAAAAGATTCCGTGAGGAAAACCATAAAATCAAACAGGTGATACTCTCTTCACATCCCTCTGACAAACACTGTACTCAGAGGAATTGGGCTTCAGAATGCTTAGAAGCGCTTATCACAGAAGAAATCATAAAAATCAAGCATAAACTTACTTCACCACCTCCATAGGAGGCAAAGTTTGTAAAACTGAATTGTGGGTGTGGTGAGGGGTGTATTTATAGGCATTTGAGGTTTGGGAAACTTTGACCCTCCTGGTAGGAATGTATATCCCATACGTCATTAGCTCATGGACTCTTGCCAATTACATGAAAGAAATAATTTTTATTAGATGGTGTTATTATGAGTCTAAAGTATTTTGTGACACTTTTTGGCTTCGCGAAACAAAAAAATTGCGTTAATCATTTGAGCGTAAATCGTGATTGCGCTTAAGCGTATGCGTTTACTTTCAAATTGTAATAGGAGCAATAAACCTGACGCACTCAAACACCCGCGATAAACCTCTTTTCACTTGAACATAACTGTTAACGCGCCACTCTTAATCTGGCCCTTAATAGGGTGTAAAGTCTAGGTTTCAAATAGACATTGCATTACCTATCCCTAATGTTCCTCAGTGGAAGAGATGAGAGAAAGCAAAATTTCAACATGGCAATACCCATTACTCAAACAGGGACAAAATAAATACTATAAGTTTATCAGTTTTATTAACATTTCATATTACAAATTTTACAGTTTTTTCAAATCCCTTTAAAGAGACAGTAAACATCTTGTAATTAAAGTACATTTCTCCTGTGCTGCGAAAGAATAACATATCAGCCAAGTCAATGTTTTAAAAAAAAAAATTAACATCCTTTTTCAATAATTTTTCAAAAGTCAAACTCCACACACCATTTACCTTATTTAGAGAAGCCAATCTGGGCTTTATTCAGCAGACTACTAGGCTAGCCAAGGTCACAAAGTTAGCATAAACTGCATTTATTTGCAGTTATCAGTTAAAATCAATTAGGGACAGATATCTAGCAGAGTTAGCCTTAAAAAGTCAGCAGGATGCATTTCAAGTTCTGAGTATTAGAAATTGCTCAATTTTCAGAGCTTAATTAAATAAATAGGGGTGAAAATAAATAATGAGAATACATTGCAAAGTTGTTTCATTACACATAACTAAACATTTTATATACAAATCTCAAGGTGTCTACTCTCCCTTTAAGGTTTGATTTCCCACATTCAGAACATTAAAATGTTTTCTCTTTAATATGAACTTTTTGATGTCTAATAAGAGAAAACTTCTGAGCAAAACATTTCCCACACGCAGAACATAAAAATGCTTTCTCACCTGTATGGATTTTCAGATGCCTAATAAGTTGTCCTTTCAGAGTAAAACATTTCTCACATTCAGAACATGAAAATGGTTTCTCACCAGTATGAATTCTCTTATGTTCGATAAGAGATGATTGCTGAGTAAAACATTTCCCACATTCAGAACATGAAAATGGTTTCTCACCTGTATGAATTTTCTGATGAGAACTAAGATGTGATTTCCGGATAAAATATTTCCCACATCTAGAACATGAAAATGCTTTCTCTCCTGTATGAATTTTCAAATGACTAGTAAGATTTGATTTCCAATTAAACCGTTTTCCACATATAGAACATATAAATGCTTTTTCTCTTTTATGATGAATACAAAGTTGTGATTTCCTGGTAAAACATTTTTTTTCATATTCAGAACATTGAGCTATGTCGCTTATTTGATTTTGAAGATTGAAAGAAGCATCAGCATTCTGACCATGACTAGGATTATTGCTGTTTGTTAATTCCCCTGTTGATAAGAAACAAAATGTAATGTTATTTAATAAATGACAACTATTTTATTTTCAGAACATTTTAACTGTTCAGAATTACTGCTCACTACAATGGGACTTTTAGCTGTTTTGAACTTGATAACTCATCAGCAAAAAAACATAATTTATGTAAGAACTTACCTGATAAATTCATTTCTTTCATATTAGCCAGAGTCCATGAGCTAGTGACGTATGGGATATACATTCCTACCAGGAGGGGCAAAGTTTCCCAAACCTTTAAATGCCTATAAATACACCCCTCACCACACCCACAATTCTGTTTAACGAATAGCCAAGAAGTGGGGTGATAAGAAAGGAGCGAAAGCATCAAAAATAAGGAATTGGAATAATTGTGCTTTATACAAAAAAATCATAACCACCACAAAAAGGGTGGGCCTCATGGACTCTTGCTAATATGAAAGAAATTAATTTATCAGGTAAGTTCTTACATAAATTATGTTTTCTTTCATGTAATTAGCAAGAGTCCATGAGCTAGTGACGTATGGGATAGCAGATACCCAAGATGTGGAACTTCCACGCAAGAGTCACTAGAGAGGGAGGGATAAAATAAAGACAGCCAATTCCGCTGAAAAATTAATCCACAACCCAAATTAAAGGTTTCAATTTTTATAATGAAAAAAACTGAAATTATAAGCAGAAGAATCACACTGAAACAGCTGCCTGAAGTACTATTCTACCAAAAACTGCTTCTAAAGAAGAGAAAACATCAAACTGGTAGAATTTAGTAAAAGTATGCAAAGAAGACCAAGTCGTTGCTTTGCAAATCTGATCAACAGAAGCTTCATTCTTAAAAGCCCAGGAAGTAGAAACTGACCTAGTAGAATGAGCCGTAATCCTCTGAGGCGGGGATTAATCCGACTCCAATAAGCATGATGCATCAAAAGCTTTAACCAAGATGCCAAGAAATGGCAGAAGCCTTCTGACCTTTCCTAAAACCAAAAAAGATAACAAATAGACTAGAAGTCTGTCTGAAATCTGAATAGCTTCAACATAATATTTCAAAACTCTTAACACATCCAAAGAATGTAAGAATCTTACCAAAGAATTCTTAGGATTAGGACACAATGAAAAGACAATAAATCCTCCACTAATGTTGTTAGAATTCACAACTTTAGGTGAAAATTGAAATGAGGACAGCAAAAACCACCTTATCCTGATGAAAAATCAGAACAAGGAGATTCACAAGAAAGAACAGATAATTCAAAAAATGTTCTAGCTGAAGAGATGTCTAAAAAGAACAATACTTTCCATGAAAGTAATTAATGTCCAAAGAAAGCATATGCTCAAACAGAAGAGCCTGTAAAGCCTTCAAAATCAAATAAAGTCTCCAAAGAGGAGAAATTGGCTTAATGACAGGCTTGATACGAACCAAAGCCTGAACAAAACAATGAATATCAGAAAGATTTAGCAATTCTTACTGTGAAACAGCACAGGAAAAGCAGATATTTCTCCTTTCAAGGAACTTGCAGACAAAAAAAAAAAAACCTTATAAAGAAACTAAAAAATCCTAGGAATTCTAAAAGAATGCCAAGAGAATTCATAAGAAGAGCATCATGAGATGTAAATCTTCCAAACTTGATAATAAATCCTACTAGACACAGATTTACGAGCCTGCAACATAGTATTAATTAATGAGTCAGAGAAACTTTTATGACTAAGTACTAAGCGATACATTTTCATACCATCAAATTAATAATTTGAATTTCTGATGAAAAAACCGAATGTTAAGATATAAGGTCTGGCCTTAATGGAAGTAACCAAGATTGGCAACTGAACATCCGAACAAGAACCATATACCAATACCTGTGTGGCCATGCTAGAGCCACCAGCCACACCAAAGATTGCTCTCTGATGATTTTGAAAATCACTCTTAAAAGAAGAACCAGGGATGAAAAAAATATAGGCAGATTGAAAATTCCAAGGAAGTGTCAATGCATACACTACTTCCGCCTGAGGATCCCCTGACCTGAATAGGCCCCTGCGAAGTTCCTTAAGATGAGATGCCAACAGATCTATTTCTGGAAGCCCTCACATCTGAAAAATTGAAAAACATATCTGGGTAAAAGGACCATGCTCTCGGATGTAAAGCTTGATTAACAGAGATAATCCACTTCCCAATTGTCTATACCTGGGAAAAAGACCACAGAAATTAGATAGGAGCTGAATTTAGCCCAAGCAAATATCCGAGATACTTCTGTCACAGCCTAAGAACTGATAGTCCCACCCTGATGATTGACATACGCCACAGTTGTGACATTGTCTGTCTGAAAAAACAATAAACTTCTCTTCTTCAAAAAGAAACCAAACTGAAGAACTCTGAATGCACGGAGTTCCAAAAATATAAAATGGTAATCTCGCCTCCTGAGATTTCCAAACCCCTTGTGCTGACAGAGATCCTCAGACAGCCTCCCAACCTAAAAGACTCGCATCTGTAGAGATCCTGGTCCAGGTTGAAAGAACCGAAGAGACCTGTAGAACTAAATGATGGTGATCTTAACCACCGAATCAAAGATATTTAAACATTAGGATTCAAAGTAAAAAGTGATATCCTAGAATCCCTGCACCATTATTCAGCATAAGAAACTGGAAAGGTTTCCTAAATGAGCAAAGGGAATCAAATCCAATGCTGCAGCCATGAAACCTAAAACTTCCATGCATATATAGCAACTTGAAGGAAATAATAGAGACTGAAAGTTCCGACAAACGGAACCCAATAAACTTGACACTTGTCTGTTCAGAGACAAAAACATTGACACAATTTATCTGGAAACCTAAAAGAGGTGACCCATGTGTGAGGAATCAAGGAGCCTTTGATAAAAAGATCCTCTAACCATGTCTTGAAGAAACAACAAAGTGAATCGTATGAGATTCCACAGAATGAAAAGACTGAGCCAGTACCACAATACCGTCCAAATAAGGAATACTGAGAACCTTGAAAAGATTCTTAGAGCTGTCGCTAGACCAGAAGGAAAAGCAAAAAATTGGTAATGCTTGTAAAAAAAAGAGAATCTCAGAAAATGAAGATATGCATCTATTGTATCTAATGTAAACAAAAAATGCCATCACTGACCAAAAAAGGCAGACAAGACCATATAAACACCATTCTAAAAGATGTTACATTTATATGACAATTCAAAAAGATTTTCTATCTTTGGAACAATTCATAGTCTTGAATAAAACCCCAAAACCCAGTTCCTAAAATGAAACTGGAATAAATACCCCAGAAGACTCCAGGTCTGAGCAGCACCTGAGCCCCAACGGTTGACCAGCCGCGCTTCACCAGTACCCAAAACATATAGGTCTGAAACACACTTCAGGAAAGTGTTAGTCTTACTGAAATAGCTGGAATATGATAGAGAAAAAAAGACTTCTCACAGATGGTTTTACTCTGAATCCTATTCTGTACCCAAAGTCTAAGAAGTTTGGACTGGAACTGAAAAAGAACCGCACCTACATGCAAATTTGGGGAGCTGACTTTTAAAAGGCTTAATTGAATGAAGAAAAAAACTTCCAATTATAAACATGTTACTTGGGGAAGAATTCAGGACTCCATTCCTTAGTAAGAACAGAAAACTAATATAAGCTTAAAGTTTTAGTCTTAGAACTCAATCTTGAAGCCCATAGTAACAGTTAAAGAATTGAATCCAATTATGAACCAAATAATTGATTATCTTGGAAAAAAAGAAATATGGATTTTAGAAATCAAATTAGCATTTCAAGATTGAAATCACAAAGTTAGTCTAGCTAAAATAGCTAAAGACATAGATTAAACCTCATTTGCGAAAATATTTAATAAAATGACAACACAAATGAAATTATTAGCATGTTAATTAAGTTAAAGGACCAGTCAACACACTGAACTTGCACAATCAACAAATGCAAGAAAACAAGACAATGCAATAGCACTTAGTCTGAACTTCAAATGAGTAGTAGATTTTGTCCTTTTAACAATGCTAAACAAATCATAATCCGATACTTGATCTTAAAGTATCCAACCAGAAAGATGAAGCAATTGCAACATCAGCCAAATAAATTACAGGTTTAAGAAAAGTACCTGAAAACAATTTTCCTTAAATAAGATACGACCATCTGAAGGAAAAAAATAAATACTATTTGCTAAAAGAATAATAGTATATTTAGCAGAAGTAGAGATAGCCCCATTAACTTGGGGAATCTTTCCTCAAAACTGAAAACTAACTGCCTATTCCATTCCCTAGTATCAGGAACTGGAAAAAAACTTCTGAAGAAACCACAGAAGATAAATAAGCAGAATTTAAATGTTAGCTAGTCTTTGAAATCAAAAGAACTAGTTACTTCAATATCCAAAATAATCAACACCTTTTGAACAAAGAACAAATGTACTTTATTAAAAATAAAAAAGTAGATTTGCTAATGTCAATATCTGATGAAGAATAAATTCTGAATGAGAAAAAACACCATCAGAGAAGGATAATTCATTATGTTGTTGGTCATTTGAAACTTCATCAACTAAAAAAGAAGTTTGAAAAAGACCCACAAATTTATTAGAAGGCGGGATGTCAGACAAAGCCTTTAAAATAGAATCAGAAAAAAATCCTTATAAATTTCTAAGTATATCTTGTACATAAGATGTAAAAAGAATAGCAATATATAAAGCATAAATACTAATAGATTCTGCATGTAAAAGTTTATCATGATAACTTATTACAAACCATAGCTAAAGATAAACATTCATAACATTTAAAATAAATTAACTTAGCTTTGGTAGGACTTCTCAGTCAACAGGAATCCCTCAGCATGTTTTGAACCAGGAACAGTGTATGGAAAATCTTGCAATATGTAATAGAAAAAAACGACATATAAAGCAAAATTATCAAATTCCTTAAATGACAGTTTCAGGAATGGGAAAAAATGCAAAACAAACGAGCCTCTAGCAACCAGAAGCAACAAAAAAGTGAGACTTAAATAATCTGAGAAAAAGTGGAACAAGCATGACGCCCACATTTTTGGCGCAACGTATGATGCCCACATTATTGGCGCCAAGTACAACGCCCATATTTTTTGGCGCCAAGTATGACGTCACATCCTCTGACGCCGAAAACGACACCCACATTTCTTGGCGCAAAAAAAATGTCTGAACACACATGCGTCAAAAAATGACGTAACAATGAACAAACTTCCGGCGACAACTACGGCGCCGGAAATGACAAAATTTTGCGCCAAAAAAAGTTTGCGCCAAAAATGACGCAATAAATTGAAGCATTTTCTGCCCCCGCGAGCCTAACAGCCCGCAGGGAAAAAAGTCAATTGAAAATTTTTAAGGTAAGAAATTATTTATTCATATGCATTATCCCAAATAATGAAACTGGCAGTCTGAATGAAGGAATACTGATTATCCTGAATCATGGCAAATATAAGTTTAAACACATATATTTAGAACTTTACATATAAAGTGCCCAACCATAGCTTAGAGAGTGTCATAAAAAATAAGACTTACTTACCCTAAGACACTCATCTACATATAGTAAACAGCCAAACCAGTACTGAAACGAGAATCAGTAGAGGTAATGGTATATAAGAGTATATCGTCGATCTGAAAAGGGAGGTAAGAGATGAATCTCTACGACCGATAACAGAGAACCTATGAAATAGATCCCCTAGAGGAAGACCATTGAATTCAAATAGGCAATACTCTCTTCACATCCCTCTGACATTCACTGCACTCTGAGAGGAAAACCGGGCTCCAGACTGCTGCGAATCGCATAACGTAGAATCTAGCACAAACTTACTTCACCACCTCCATGGGAGGCAAAGTTTGTAAAACTGAATTGTGAGTGTGGTGAGGGGTGTATTTATAGGCATTTAAAGGTTTGGGAAACTTTGCCCCTCCTGGTAGGAATGTATATCCCATACGTCACTAGCTCATGGACTCATGCTAATTACATGAAAGAAAGAGGTCTGATTTGCTGCTTAGTGGAGCTTATTTCCAGGGCCACATCAGTATTCATTTAGCTAAAATTTGAGTTTATCGTTCTAAATTATTTTCTCAGCCAATCTGCATTATTTTAATACAAATATTGTTATGGTGGTTCAGATGAGGGCTACCAACAATCCCAGAGGCAGAACTTTTTTCATTTTCTGCGATGAGATTTTTTTTAGTGAAAATGTTTCTGCGGTGTCTCTGAGGAGCCGGTGTTGCTGCGTTTTTTGCCCTTACTCAGTGTGCATGAGAACAGGTTCATGTACAGCCTCGCTGATGTCTTCTGTACGTTCCCACAGTGTCAGTCTGCCTGGGAACCTTCTCTACTGTACTGCTGGGGTCTATATGCTTATTTTGGAGGGGCTGCTGTTCCATGTTTATACTGCTGATGTATACTATATGCTTCCTAAAGGACATACACACATACAGTATATTATATATATATAATATATATATATATATATATATATACACACATACATACACACAAACATACACAGACATATACAGTACATACACACACACACAAACATTTATCAAAGAACAAAAAAAATCTGGCTCCTAAGTATTTTGGTTGGCTCCTAGACTTAAAATAAATTTGTTAAGCCCTGACTTTTACTCTGTACCACACTGGAGTTCATGAAGGGGGAGGAAATTGACACATACATACACACAGATACATATACACACACATTTATTATCCCCTTAATGACCGTCGATGTGCAGGGTACGTCCTCCAAAAAAAAAAAGTTAACAACCGATGACGTACCCTGTACGTCGTCGGTCTGGGTAAGCGGTGGAAGCGATCCTGATCGCTTCCAGCCGCTTTACGGTTATTGCAGTGAAGCCTCTATATCGAGCATCCTGCAATAACATCCGTTGGCCATCCGATGCAGAGAGAGCCACTTTGTGGCCTTCTCTGCACCGGACATTGATGGCCGGTATCGTTGGTGGGTGGAAGCCGACGTGAGAGGCGGGTGGCAACCATCGATGGGCCCAGTGATGTGGTGGGGGCGGGATCGCGGGCGGGGGTAACGGGGGCATGCACGGACACGCGCACGTGCACAAGGGGGCGGAGGCGGGCGCGTGCACTGGGAGGGAGTGGGTGGGAACCGCTACACTACAGAAAATTTATATAGTATAAAATTGATCAGTGGGGGGAATGTTAATTTTTATTTTTTTTTAAAAACAGGGAAAAAATAATAAAAATACTTTTTTCTGCAAACTGGGTACTGGCAGACAGCTGCCAGTACCCAAGATGGCCAACAAAAAGGCAGAGGGGGAGGGTTAGAGAGCTGTTTGGGGGGGGGGGATCAGGGAGGTTGGGGGCTAAGGGGGGATCCTACACAGCAGCATATGTAAATATGCTAAAAAAAATCAAACATACCTTTTATTTTAGTACTGGCAGACTTTTGTTATATTTCGTTAGGGCGGTGTTTTTTTTTGTGTGTTTTTTTTTTAATACTTGATGCGGGCAGTTAGTTTTTTTTAAAAAATACTTTAATGTGGGCGATTAGGTGTTGCTTTTGTAATGCTATGTTTGCCTTCGCTGCATCCCAGTGGATTCCTTAAATGGCAGGGTGGTGAAAGAATCCACCTTCGATGGATTCTTTCACCACCCAGCCATTTTCAGAATTACAAACGCAATTATAGTATAGATTATAATATATGATGAAAATAATGGTATCTTTAGAAAGTCAATTTAAAGGACCAGTCAACACATTAGATTTGCATAATCAACAAATTCAAGATAACAAGACAATGCAATAGCACTTAGTCTGAACTTCAAATGACTAGTAGTTTTTTTTTATAACAAATTTCAAAGTTATGTATATTTCCACTCCCCTTGTACCATGTGATAGCAAACAGCCAATCACAAATGCATATACGTATAGTCTGAATTCTTACACATGCTCAGTAGGATCTGGTGACTCAAAAAGTGTAAATATAAAAGAATGTGCACATTTTTTTTAATGGAAGTAAATTGGAAAGTTGTTTAAAATTACATGCTGTATCTGAATCATGAAAATTTAATTTAACCTGAGTGTCCCTTTAATGGCGAGAAAAACGGTATCTTTGTTTTCCCATTAGACTTTCCCCAGTCAGCACTTACAAATGAGCTCTGCTCACCTACATGGATACATTGTATTGTAAGACAATTTGTAATAGTTAATCAATATTATTAGTTAATATTGACCAAAGATAGTCAATGGATAACAGGAGTGACTATAATTGGTCTTTGGAAGTAAGGAGTTTAACTGAATATTATTCTGACTTGATATCAGTAGGGTTCAGAGTTTTTACTTTATATCCCAAGATGAGTATAAATCTCCACTCTTTAGTAGTGATTATGTTCAGTATAATGACTTTCATAGACTTGATATAACATATACAATCAACCTCTGTCAGTAGTGATAAAGTTCAGGAAAATGAATTTCATAGACTGGATATAATATATACAATCCACTTCTGTTAGCAGTGATTAAGTTCAAGGTAATGACTTATTTAATTAACATAGCTCACAAGGTTGACACACAGAGGAACCACTTTCAATTTACTTAATTGGTTAATAATGTCATCTAAGCATGGAATATGTACAGAGAAATCAATAGATAGGTTTAAATCTTCTTATAGGAGGATACTTGCGGTGGATGGCAATGGATTCTTCAGCCACTGTGGATGAGAGCGGCGAGCTGTAGCGGAGAAGTCTGCTGTGTGTGAGAGCGAGGCTTGTGACGTCACAGAGTGTAAGACAGCGTCTTTGGATTCCGGAGTCAGACCGATGCAACTGCAAACAGGTAAATGTGTCTATGGGTCACTTCATAGGCTGGTGTCAAGGTAGACAAAGTGGCAGACAAGTGGAATAGCCAAAAAATGGAAGGTGTCCCTCGTAGCAGGAAGAGAAATAGCCTTAGGCTTAGTATCAGATTCCAATAAAGGATGGAAGGCTCAAGTGTGTAGTGAGTAGATCAGCTGAAGCCTATGCTGAAAATAACACTAATCTTGCGGTCTTGATTTTTTTTTTTAGATTCTTATTTTTGATAATATTTTATTTATAATGTAGAGAAATTGAATGAACATTTATTTGGTCTATATACATGATTTTCTATATATTTACCAATAATAATTCATAATAAATGTAGGGCGAGATTACATAAGCGGCGCAGGCTTCAGCATAACTGCTGAAACCCGCATTGTCTGTAATTTCCCCTTGCACATCGGGGAATCACATTAACCCTGCCGGCAGTTTATAAAGTGCCATAAGTCGGATAAACCAGCGATGTCCAGAAATGTGCGTAAATACAAATTTCTGGAGTCACCAGTAACTTACGGCACGTTAGAAACTACCGGCGCCTAAGAAAATAAATAAAATTTTTAAATCTTACGTAAAAGTCTAACCAGCCTCCCAAAAATAAACCCGATACATAAAAAACCCTATATCCGCAATCTCACCACATCGCAATATGCCTAATTAACCTATTAACCCCTAAACCGCCATAACCCACATCGCAATTAACCTAATTAATCTATTAACCCCTAAACCACCAAACCCCCACAACGCAATTAACCTATTTAAATTACTAAGCCCCCTAACCTAACACCCCCTAAATTAACCCCAATTATCTAAATTAAATAATAGTTGAAATTAATCTAAAATTACAAAAAATAAAAAAATCTTACATTACAGAAAATAATAAACCAAATGATCAAAAGTAAACAAATTAAACCTAATCCCTATAAAAATAAAAAGCCCTCCCCCCCTCTCTTTTGCATTAAAAAAATACTAAATCCCCCCTCTAACAGTAAAACCCCCACTCACCAAACCCCCCAAAATAAAAAACCTAACACTAAAAAATCCTAAACTACCCATTGCCCCATAAGGGGCATTTGTAGGGGCATTGCCCTTAAAAGGGCATTCAGCTTTTTTTACTGCCCTTAAAAGGGCATTCAGCTCTTTTTCAGTGCCGAATAATCCATAATCTAAAAAAAACAAAAAACTATAAGACCCAAAAAGATACTCACCGTTCCTGAAGTCAGGCATATACATATTTATAATAGATGTTTTGAATACTAAGACGAAACCGGAAGTGGACGGGATGTCACTGCTGGTTGAGAGATATGATGGAACGCATGTTTGTGTTCTTAACACACCTGGTGTATCACTGTTTGGCACCACAATTTGTGGTGGGGGTATGTGTTATAATTTAATATGAACACTATAAATTTGCGGTTTGATCACATTTCTTTGTTCTGAAAAAGGAGTTATCACTGACCCCGAAACGTCAATACATTTTGACCCTTTTTGCACTAAAAATCCTGAGGGTGCATGTTTTTTTATCTTTCTTATGGTATTTCAATAGTGGTTGTCTGACAGTGGGCACAAACAACTAACTGGATACAAACACACACATATATATATATATATATATATATATATATATATATATATATATATATATATATATATATATATATATATATATATATATATATATATATATATATATATATATATATATATATATATATATATATATATACACATACATACACACACGCGTTTGTAGACCCAGGTGCTGGCTCCTATGCTTATATCCCTGCTTTTTCAAATAAAGATAGCAAGAGAATGAAGAAAAATTTATGATAGGAGTAAACTAGAAAATTGCTTAAAATTGCATGCTCTATCTGAATCATGCAAGAGAAAATGTGGGTTTTGTGTCCCTTAAGTAGCAAAAATGTATATTTACCAAACACAGGTGTCATAGTTGACATTTCAGCTTAACACATAGCCTCTCTCAAGACCATGCACAAATGTTCTATCCAGCACAAACGTTATAACAGATATACAAACAATTCCAGTATATATACTCTGTCCCACCCCCTTTGTGCACACGTCTCTCCTATACCAGTGACGTGTGTTACTACCAAAGTGCAAACTTGAATACTATAAAATACTAGCATTCCTTCCAATTGGGGTAATATTGCTATGAACATATTAGTACATATAATCATAGAAAAAAAAAACAAAAAAAAAAACAGTGACCTCTGGGGAAGGTGGGATAACGTTAACCAAACCTTAAACCTCCTAAACCAACCCTAAGTGTATAGAGGAGCTAGTGCCTAATGCCGTGTGTAGTCATTTAAAGGGACATTAAACACAAATTTTTTCTTTCATGACTCAGATGTAGAATACCATTTTAAACAACTTTCTAATTTACTTCTATTATCTATTTTGCTTCATTCTCTTGATATTCTTTCCTGAAAAGCATATCTAGATAGGCTCAGTAGCTTCTGATTGGTGGCTGCACTTAGATGCCTCATGTGATTGGCTCACCTATGTGTATTGCTATTTCTTTAACAAAAGATATCGAAAGAATGAAGCAAATTAGATAATAGAAGTAAATAGGAATGTTCTTTAAAATTGTATTTTCTATCTGAATCATGAAAGAAAAGTTTGTGGTTTAATGTCCCTTTAAGAAAAAATAACAGAGGAGGACAGAAGAATTATTTAGCACACTTTAAAGGGTGGTAATTAACAATATGTGTGGAGTACGGTATAATGAAAAATTAGTTAAAACATAACATTTAATTATATTGGTCAAAATAAGATTGTGGACCAGGCCACTAGATAAAACTACAATAATGCTGAAAATAAAATCAAGAAAAGTAGAGCACTGCTGCCTCTCCAAAATAAATCAGGATAACCCTGACAATATTACTATTATAGTAAGTAAATGCAGGACCTATATAATACTGGTGGGTGAATCCAGTAATATCAGAGGCTACAGACAACTTAAGGGTAAAGGTATCCATTATCCCTTGATCGAGAACATATATAGTATCAATATGTCAGACTGTCCCCAAAGGGATTGCCCACCAAACTACTATTAACAATGTATAGCGATCCTACAAATATTTCCAATTAAGGCCAACAAAATTACTAAAGATATATATACAGGGAGTGCAGAATTATTAGGCAAGTTGTATTTTTGAGGATTAATTTTATTATTGAACAACAACCATGTTCTCAATGAACCCAAAAAACTCATTAATATCAAAGCTGAATAGTTTTGGAAGTAGTTTTTAGTTTGTTTTTAGTTATAGCTATTTTAGGGGGATATCTGTGTGTGTAGGTGACTATTACTGTGCATAATTATTAGGCAACTTAACAAAAAACAAATATATACCCATTTCAATTATTTATTTTTACCAGTGAAACCAATATAAGATCTCAACATTCACAAATATACATTTCTGACATTCAAAAACAAAACAAAAACAAATCAGTGACCAATATAGCCACCTTTCTTTGCAAGGACACTCAAAAGCCTGCCATCCATGGATTCTGTCAGTGTTTTGATCTGTTCACCATCAACATTGCGTGCAGCAGCAACCACAGCCTCCCAGACACTGTTCAGAGAGGTGTACTGTTTTGCCTCCTTGTAAATCTCACATTTGATGATGGACCACAGGTTCTCAATGGGGTTCAGATCAGGTGAACAAGGAGGCCATGTCATTAGATTTTCTTCTTTTATACCCTTTCTTGCCAGCCACGCTGTGGAGTACTTGGACGCGTGTGATGGAGCATTGTCCTGCATGAAAATCATGTTTTTCTTGAAGGATGCAGACTTCTTCCTGTACCACTGCTTGAAGAAGGTGTCTTCCAGAAACTGGCAGTAGGACTGGGAGTTGAGCTTGACTCCATCCTCAACCCCGAAAAGGCCCCACAAGCTCATCTTTGATGATACCAGCCCAAACCAGTACTCCACCTCCACCTTGCTGGCGTCTGAGTCGGACTGGAGCTCTCTGCCCTTTACCAATCCAGCCACGGGCCCATCCATCTGGCCCATCAAGACTCACTCTCATTTCATCAGTCCATAAAACCTTAGAAAAATCAGTCTTGAGATATTTCTTGGCCCAGTCTTGACGTTTCAGCTTGTGTGTCTTGTTCAGTGGTGGTCGTCTTTCAGCCTTTCTTACCTTGGCCATGTCTCTGAGTATTGCACACCTTGTGCTTTTGGGCACTCCAGTGATTTTGCAGCTCTGAAATATGGCCAAACTGGTGGCAAGTGGCAGCTTGGCAGCTGCACGCTTGACTTTTCTCAGTTCATGGGCAGTTATTTTGCGCCTTGGTTTTTCAACACGCTTCTTGCGACCCTGTTGACTATTTTGAATGAAACGCTTGATTGTTCGATGATCACGCTTCAGAAGCTTTGCAATTTTAAGAGTGCTGCATCCCTCTGCAAGATATCTCACTATTTTTTACTTTTCTGAGCCTGTCAAGTCCTCCTTTTGACCCATTTTGCCAAAGGAAAGGAAGTTGCCTAATAATTATGCACACCTGATATAGGGTGTTGATGTCATTAGACCACACCCCTTCTCATTACAGAGATGCACATCACCTAATATGCTTAATTGGTAGTAGGTTTTCGAGCCTATACCGCTTGGAGTAAGACAACATGCATAAAGGAGGATGATGTGGTCAAAATACTCATTTGCCTAATAATTCTGCACTCCCTGTAGTAACTCTCACTACACACACATCAGTGATACTTTACCCCATATAGTAAAAAACCCCACTACACACATCAGTTTTCTGGTTAGAGCTTAGACTAGAGCAGTGTTTTTCAACCAGTGTGCCGTGGCACACTAGTGTGCCGTGAGAGATCCTCAGGTGTGCCACGGCAGACTGACAACAGTGGGGGGTGTCCCTCTTTCAAATTTTGAAATATTGGGAGGTATGTGACAGGCTCATCAGGCATCATTTACAACCATGACATTGACATTCATTCACAGACAATCATTATGATTGTTTGTGAATGAATGTCAATATGTCATGTATAGTTTGTAGGAGGCATGGCATGACAGCACAGTACAGTGTGTGTGTGTGTATGTATATATATATATATATATATATATATATATATATATATATATATATATATATATATATATATATATCCTGTATTAGGCTACAATGTGTGATTTTGTAAAATTTTGGGATGGTGGTGTGCTGCAGCAATTTTTTATGTAAAAAAGTGTGCCACGGCAAAAAAAAAGGTTGCAAATCACTGGACTAGAGCATCTGTATTTCCTACATGTGATGGTCACCCTAGTTATTTATTACATGAGAAGATGGAAAGTGAATAGACATACTGACCGCGACGTTACCCACTCATGTATTCCCCCAAATAAAACTCCTATCTGCGGAATACTGCTACTTACTGCAATAACCACCTAATTAACTGGCCATGTGCAATGCCCCTGAAACCAATTAGCAACAATCTACTCAATTACCTCTGCTACAACCTCCCTAATAAATGACCTCCTTATCTTTTAAAAAAGTCTTAATTTATCTGTCAGTACACACTCAGTTCAGTACTCCTCCCCCAGCTAATAAACTCCATCTACTAGAATCCTGTCACACTAATACCACCTCACATCTGATCTCAGCTCAGAAGCATATCCCCAGCAACCTCAATAAGAGACTATATGCCTAGAAGATAAGACATATGTCCACTGACTGTTTGCTATGCAAGACAACTACTGGCTGATTTGCTATGCAGCACAACCACTGACTGAATTGTTATGCAGCACAACCACTGTTTTATAGGTTATGCAGCACAACAACTTTCTGATTTGTTATGCAGCACTACCACTGTCTGGTTTGTTATGCTGCACTACCACTGTCTGGTTTGCTTTTGCTGCACTACCACTGTCTGGTTTGCTATGCTGCGCTACCACTGATTGATTTGAACTTAGCCACCAATCAGCAAGCTCTACCCAGGTGCTGAACCAAAAAAATGGGCCAGCTCCTAAGCTTACATTCCTGCTTTTTAAATACAGATACCAAGAGAATGAAGTAAAATTGATAATAGGAGTAAATTAAAAAGTTGCTTAAAATGTCATGCTCTAAAAAATTTGGGTTTAACTAGCAATGGGATGGGATGTAATGGGGGGGGGGGGGGGGGCGGCAAAATGTATCCTCGCCTGTGTGGCGAAAAATCCTAGCACCGGCCCTGTATCTATGTCATAGTCTCCTTCTAAAAATACACATTTTATTCATATATCCAATATAAAAATAAAATGAATCACATTTTGGTCTATATCATAAGTGTGAGTGACCGCTGTATTTTTAATGATGGTAAATCAAGACTAAGCGCAATGATTGTAATGTGATACAATTTTTAATCATTTTAAATATAAGTGATATTGCCCATAGCTGTACTCACTTCTTTTGTATACTGTATAAATATTAAATAGCTACTGGACCAGAGGGAAAATAAGTTACTAGTCCACTCAATGTTAAAGATAGGAAAAAGTCAAATTTCGAAGTCGTCCGGGACCAGTGGACCACTGAAAATTTCATGCCATGTACAAACACACACACATATATACAGTATGTACATGTATATCATGGTTTCTGACAATTCTGAGCCCGATCAATTGTACATTAGAGGCGCAAAGTGTGAAGAGACCTAATCGGTCACAGAAGGTTTATCTCCTATGAGTTGCATTGACTTGGTGGACAGGATTCTAACCCAGCCTAGAAATCACCAGCCCGGATTAAGTTTCCATTAATTTACGAGGGTTATATGCAGACGAAGATGTGGATATCACTCTAATCTTGTGGGCTCCAACTTATCTCATACGATTGAGGGTATTTCCCGTAAGTAAGAATGACCAGCAGGGGGAATATCACAGGATGTGTGTGTTTTCACACTATCCGCCAGAACACTTCTTTTCTCACCATTGGGATTGTGTGCCTATTGAATTTGGCTCCTTCTGCTTTTTTACAGACATTTATATGAATGTTATGTCCTTTGCAACATTCTGATACATACTGTGTATATTAACTGTATATGCACTACTTTATTTGTTTCCGTTATCATACCTATATACACATATTTCCTCCACTATAGAGGTATGTCTTGTATTTGAGAATTTCACTCTGTTTTTGAGTTTAGTGGAGTATATTGTATTATACATTACCCTGTCTATCTACTATTGATTTTGCGCTAGACCAGCCCTTCCCTTCTCTGACATACATTATATATATATATATATATAAATATATATATATATATATATATATATATATATATATATATATATATAATAACAAACAGCAAAAATTGCACTCACAGGTCTTTTTCAAAGTAGATAAACGAATACTTAAATGTAACGTTTTCAGGGATCTAGTCCCCTTCATCAGCATAAAGTAAACAAAAACCATAAACATTTATAGTGAACATCAATCAAACAATTCTCTTACCAAGCCTGAATTAGTGGCGCCAAACTTTCGGAATGGAACGCATCTTGCATTCCACTATCTCTTAGGACCGGAAGTGTACATACATCACTTCCGGTAACATGCAAGTAATTAATACATTAGAAGTGCATAATTGTAAAGCAGTGTCGACACATTGTAAAACCATACAAATAGTGTAACTCACACCAGTGAACATATTAGATGCTGCTTGTACGTAGCAATGTAAATGTGACTTATATACAAAAAGTGAGTGATATAGCAACCCAGTACGGCATTTGGTTGCTATGGAAACAAATATACAATTCTGTTACGATGGAAGCATACAAAAAAGAAAAGAACAGCGGTTCAGAAAAATAGCCGTAGAGCAATGATATATCTGATGCAAGTGTATAGTATACTTAGATCCATAGGGCGACAAAACAGCCCTAGTCTATGAACACATCATATATAGGGGGCATATCATTTAAACTAGTTAACAGAAGTTTAACGCCCCAACTGCTAGAACCAGGGAAATATGTGATTAAATCATTACACGCTGTTAATATATTATGCACATCGTCAGAAGGAACAGAAGAAAATTAAAATTAAACATAAAAAAAATCATACAAAAGAATTACATCAAGACTCTATTGTATTCATGTCATGCAGAAAAGCTAAAGCTTCAATAGTAGTGTCATCTGTAGTGAGTAAAATTCTATTGTGTTAGATGCATACCACTAGACCACACCTCTTGGGCGATAACTTACTAGAATATTACAGGTATGTTGCAATACTATTTACACATAGATCTCAATCTGGTTTAGGTAGTTATCAATCATACTACAGGCTAATTCCATACAATGTATACAATTTGTACATAGAATCCCTTATGTTCAGGACTCACTGGTTCTGGCATGCATGACCGTCCTCGGTCCTATACAAATACCCGGATGGTAAATGATAGGTATTGAGGATGAACCACTACTACCGTCCATCTCAGGAGTACCCTGTAGAGTACATTCCGATTCTGTGTATTTTTCAGTGTCCACCTACGTGCTAATGGACTTCCACACACCAAATAGGACGCAAAATGCTCCCATAGATGTGTGCTGTTAGCCAACTGTAGATCGAGGCCCCAGCAAGTGGGACCCCCACACAACCAAAGCTCAACAGAGTCCCAGCTCATAGGGATGCACCCCAAGTATGTAACACATACAACTGAGCTACAGAAGTACCTTAAAGTCTGGTGTTGTGTTTAGTCCCCCTGGGTGTATTGTGCCCAAACGGTATATCCATTGTGCTTCACGCATCAACAGCACCTTATTCCGATCTCCCCCTCTATCCAGGGGAGGAACATGGTCTATCAGTATGTATCTGATAGAAGACACCAAGTGGTTCTTCCTAGCGCAATGTCTTCGTATAGGTTGATCTGAGTCGCCATGTTGTAGTGCCACTCTAATGGCATGTCTATGGTTCGCCATGCGCTCCCTTAGGCTTCCAGACGTCTTTCTCACATAGAAACTGGAACATGGACAGAACAACAGATACACCACGTGTGTAGTAGTGCATGTTATGGAATGTCTGATGACAAAGTTCTGGTTAGTATGAGGATGGTGAAAAGATTTGGTGGTGATTAGTCCGTTACAGGTGGTGCACCCCAAGCACCGATATGAACCTTTGATATTGGTCTTTGTCCCTATAGTGTAGCTCCGTTTGGGATCTGTCTTAACCAGCAGATCCTTCAGATTAGTCCCTCTTCTATAGCCTACCATTGGATTAAGATTATCGGCGAAGGGGAGTTTTGGGTCAGAGGACACAATTGGCCTATGGGATCAAAGTATTTGTCCCGTTTTTCATGTGCCCGGAGAAAACGTGGTGGCCATAATCAACTTGTCTTGGGACCCACGTTTGGGTTTTGCTGTATTGAGATCCGATTGTGTCAATAGTGATAATTCCTCGATAGTTTCTCTGACCAATCTAGGTTTGTATCCCCTTTGGATAAATTTGTCAACTACTCCAGACAACTGGGAGACTCCTGTCGCTTTATCAGAGTTATTGCGTATCGTCCTAATCATTTGAGATTTGACAATGCCCCTCATTAAAGCGGGAGGGTGACAGCTATCCGCTCTGAGAATCGAGTTTCTGTCAGTGGGTTTGTTGTACAGGGTCATGCCCAAATGTGGTGTTGCTTTGTATATGCTCAGGTCAAGGAAGTTTATTGTCTGTTCGTTATAGGTCATTTTAAATCTGACAGTCGTGCCTGTACTATTAAATTCATGGAACCATGTATGTAGATCATCCAGGCCCCCTCTCCCTACCAGGAATATGTCATCTATGTACCTGCGGTAAAATACGATGGATGCTTCGCTTTTACCCCACAGGTACATATTCTCAAATTGTGACATAAAAATGTTGGCGTAAGAGGGGGCCATGGATGATCCCATAGCCGTACCCGCGACTTGTAAATAAAACTTACCTTCAAAACGAAAGTAATTTTTATGAAGGCAAAATTCAATCAGGGATAGCACAAAATCCACAGGAGGACCCTCATATAGTGGGTTACCTGTAAGGTGTTCCCTGATTGCAGTTAAACCCAGCTGATGCGGAATTATGGTATATAAACTGTGAACATCCAGGGTGACTAAAATGTCACCCTGCTGTACAGTTACATTATTCAACTGTCTGATGAGATCATTAGTGTCCAAAATAAAGGATCTAGTGTCCCTAACCACTGACTGTAATAACATGTCCACATATTGGGCTACAGGCTGTAAGAGAGACTGTACAGCAGAGACTATAGGGCGACCCGGGGGTTTGTCTAGCCTTTTGTGGATCTTGGGGATAGTATACAGGATAGGAATCGTAGGAAACATAATTGAACAAAATTCTCTGATGTGCTCTGAAATGAATCCTTGTTAAAAACTCAACTTAATAAGTGTGTCTAGTTGTCGTTTGTATACAGATGTTGGATCTGAAATTAGTAGGGCATATGTGTATACGTCTGAGAGCTGTTCAAGGACGTCATCTCTGTAGTCAGAATAATTCAGGAGGACAATAGCCCCGCCCTTATCTCCAGGTCTGATCACTACAGAGGAGTCATCCTGAAGAGTTTTAATAGCTTGCCTTTCCTCCTGTGATAAATTATTTTTCCACAGAGTATAAGTTCTGTCAGTGTCCAAGTCCTGTGTCACACAATCGTATAAACGTTTTAGTGCTAGGGCTACAATTGGTGGGTTCAAATGAACTCTGAACTTTACACTTGAGTTCAATGGGAGATTTAGGGCAATTGGCGTTTACATTTTGAAAAAATTCTTTAATTTTCATAGTTCCGTTTAGTTTGTGAATATCCAACCTTTGTTCAAATTCCGAAATTGTGGTAGTGGGCACAAAAGATAAACCATTGTTTAATACCTTATGTTCACTAGCAGTAAGAACATGAGAGCTAAGATTAATGACTATATCCTCTGACGACCTCTCCTGGGTGGTCTGTGCCTGGTACCCCGCCCGCCTAATATGGGGTCTATTGTTCCTCCCCCTCGTGATCGTGTGGTGACCCCTAAAAAATGTCTCGGGGTGGAGTGTGTACTGTACTGATCTTGTTGGCCTTGCGTTCCTGGTGAGGCATATGTTACAGCAGACTGGTTTCTATCTGTGTCAGAAGAATCCACCCCGCTAGTGTCTACCGTGTCAATCAATACTATCCCCATGATCCACAAAAGGCTAGACAAACCCCCGGGTCGCCCTATAGTCTCCGCTGTACAGTCAGTGGTTAGGGACACTAGATCCTTTATTTTGGACACTAATGATCACATCAGACAGTTGAATAATGCAACTGTACAGCAGGGTGACATTTTAGTCACCCTGGATGTTCACAGTTTATATACCATTATTCCGCATCAGATGGGTTTAACTGCAATCAGGGAACACCTCACAGGTAACCCACTATATGAGGGTCCTCCTGTGGATTTTGTGCTATCCCTGATTGAATTTTGCCTTCATAAAAATTACTTTCGTTTTGAAGGTAAGTTTTATTTACAAGTCGCGGGTACGGCTATGGGATCATCCATGGCCCCCTCTTACGCCAACATTTTTATCTCACAATTTGAGAATATGTACCTGTGGGGTAAAAGCGAAGCATCCATTGTATTTTACCGCAGGTACATAGATGACATATTCCTGGTATGGAGAGGGGGCCTGGATGATCTACATACATGGTTCCATGAATTTAATAGTACAGACACGACTGTCAGATTTAAAATGACCTATAACGAACAGACAATAAACTTCCTTGACCTGAGCATATACAAAGCAACACCACATTTGGGCATGACCCTGTACAACAAACCCACTGACAGAACTCAATTCTCAGAGCGGATAGCTATCACCCTCCCGCTTTAATGAGGGGCATTGTCAAATCTCAAATGATTAGGACGATACGTAATAACTCTGATAAAGCGACAGGAGTCTCCCAGTTGTCTGGAGCAGGTAAAAAATTTATCCAAAGGGGATACAAACCTAGAATGGTCAGAGAAACTATCGAGGAAGTATCACTACTGACAATCGGATCTCAATACAGCAAAACCCAAACGTGGGTCCCAAGACAAGTTGATTATGGCCACCACGTTTACTCCGGGCACAAGAAAAACGGGACAAATACTTTGATCCCATTGGCCAATTGTGTCCTCTGACCCAAAACTCCCCTACGCCGATAATCTTAATCCAATGGTAGGCTATAGAAGAGGGACTAATCTGAAGGATCTGCTGGTTAAGACAGATCCCAAATGGAGCTACACTATAGGGACAAAGACCAATATCAAAGGTTCATATCGGTGCTTGGGGTGCACCACCTGTAACGGACTAATCACCACCAAATCTTTCCACCATCCTCATACTAACCAGATTTTTGTCATCAGACATTCCATAACATGCACTACTACACACGTTGTGTATCTGTTGTTCTGTCTATGTTCCAGTTTCTATGTAGGAAAGACGTCTGGAAGCCTAAGGGAGCGCATGGCGAACAATAGACATGCCATTAGAGTGGCACTACAACATGGCGACTCAGATCAACACATAGCAAGACAATGCGCTAGGAAGAACCACTCAGTGTCTTCATACAGATACATAAATCGAAGGGACTTAATAAAATAGAAGCTGAAAGCATTTTTCACAAAAAAATAAATGCCAAAACAAGGGGTCACAATCTAAAGTTAGAGGGTAGTAGATTCAGGAGAAATTTGAGGAAGCATTTTTTTACAGAAAGGGTGGTGGATTCATGGAATAAACTTCCATTTGAGGTGGTAAACACAAAGACTGTAAAGGAATTT